>NW_027663769.1:0-255000 GCF_964034855.1 Anser brachyrhynchus | reverse complement strand
ACTCTCTGGACTCCCGGCACCGCATCCCCAGTGGTGCCAGTGCACTCTCTGGACTCACTGCACTGCATCCCCAGTGGTGCCAGTGCACTCTCTGGAGTCACAGCACTGCATCCCCAGTGGTGCCAGTGCACTCACTGGACTCACTGCAGTGCATCCCCAGTGGTGCCAGTGCACTCTCTGGGCTCACTGCAGTGCATCCCCAGTGGTGCCAGTGCACTCTCTGGACTCACTGCACTGCATCCCCAGTGGTGCCTGTGCGCTCTCTGGAGTCACAGCACTGCATCCCCAGTGGTGCCAGTGCAATCTCTGGACTCACTGCACTGCATCCCCAGTGGTGCCAGTGCACTCTCTGGACTCACTGAAGTGCATTCTCAGTGGTGCCAGTGCACTCTCTGGACTCACTGCACTGCATCCCCAGTGGTGCCAGTGCACTCTCTGGACTCACTGAACTGCATCCCCAGTGGTGCCAGTGCACTCTCTGGACTCACTGCACTGCATCCCCAGTGCTGCCAGTGCACTCTCTGGACTCACTGCACTGCATCCCTAGTGGTGCCACTGCACTCTCTGGACTCACTGCACTGCTTCCCCAGTGGTGCCAGTGCACTCTCTGGACTCACTGCACTGCATCCCCAGTGGTGCCAGTGCACTCACTGGACTCACTGCAGTGCATCCCCACTGGTGCCAGTGCACTCTCTGGACTCACTGCACTGCATCCCCAGTGGTGCCAATGCACTCTCTGGACTCACTGCACTGCATCCCCAGTGGTTCCAGCGCACTCTCTGGACTCACTGCACTGCATCCCCAGTGGTGCTAGTGCACTCTGTGGACTCACTGCAGTGCATCCCCAGTGGTGCCAGTGCACTCTCTGGACTCACTGAAGTGCATTCTCAGTGGTGCCAGTGCACTCTCTGGACTCACTTCAGTGCATCCCCAGTGGTGCCAGTACACTCTCTGGACTCACTGCAGTGCATCCCCAGTGGTGCCAGTGCACTCTCTGGACTCACTGCACTGCATCCCCAGTGGTGCCAGTGCACTCACTGGATTCACTGCACTGCATCCCCAGTGGTGCCAGTGCACTCTCTGGACTCACTGCACTGCATCCCTAGTGGTGCCACTGCACTCTCTGGACTCACTGTACTGCATCCCCAGTGGTGACAGTGCACTCTCTGGACTCACTGCAGTGCATCCCCAGTGGTGCCAGTGCACTCTCTGGACTCACTGCAGTGCATCTCCAGTGGTGCCAGTGCACTCTCTGGACTCACTGCACTGCATCCCCAGTGGTGCCAGTGCAGTCTCTGGAGTAACTGCAGTGCATCCCCACTGGTGCCAAAGCACTCTCTGGACTCACTGCAGTGCATCCCCAGTGGTGCCACTGCACTCTCTGGACTCACTGCAGTGCATCCCCAGTGGTGCCAGTGCACTCTCTGGACTCATTGAAGTGCATTCTCAGTGGTGCCAGTGCACTCTCTGGACTCACTGCAGTGCATCCCCAGTGGTGCCAGTACACTCACTGGACTCACTGCACTGCATCCCCAGTGGTGCCAGTGCACTCTCTGGACTCACTGCAGTGCATCCCCAGTGGTGCCACTGCACTCTCTGGACTCACTGCACTGCTTCCCCAGTGGTGCCAGTGCACTCTCTGGACTCACTGCAGTGCATCCCCACTGGTGCCAGTGCACTCTCTGGGCTCACTGCAGTGCATCCCCAGTGGTGCCAGTGCACTCTCTGGACTCACTGCACTGCATCCCCAGTGGAGCCAGTGCGCTCTCTGGAGTCACAGCACTGCATCCCCATTGGTGCCAAAGCACTCTCTGGACTCCCAGCACCGCATCCCCAGTGGTGCCAGTGCACTCTCTGGACTCACTGCACTGCATGCCCAGTGGTGCCAGTGCACTCTCTGGACTCACTGTACTGCATACCACTGGTGCCAGTGCACTCTGTGGACTCACTGCAGTGCATCCCCAGTGGTGCCAGTGCACTCTCTGGACTCACTGCACTGCATGCCCAGTGGTGCCAGTGCACTCTCTGCACTCCCAGCACTGCATCCCCATTGGTGCCAAAGCACTCTCTGGACTCCCAGCACCGCATCCCCAGTGGTGCCAGTGCACTCTCTGGACTCACTGTACTGCATCCCCAGTGGTGACAGTGCACTCTCTGGACTCACTGCACTGCATCACCAGTGGTGCCAGTGCACTCTCTGGACTCACTGCACTGCATCCCCAGTGGTGCCAGTGCACTCTCTGGACTCACTGCAGGGCATCCCCAGTGGTGCCAGTGCACTCTGTGGACTCACTGCAGTGCATCCCCAGTGGTGCCAGTGCACTCTCTGGACTCACTGTACTGCACCCCCAGTGGTGCCAGTGCACTCACTGGACTGACTGCACTGCATCACCAGTGGTGCCAGTGCACTCTCTGGACTCACTGCACTGCATCCCCACTGGTGCCAGTGTACTCTCTGGACTCACTGCAGTGCATCCCCAGTGGTGCCAGTGCACTCTCTGGACTCACTGCAGTGCATCCCCACTGGTGCCAGTGCACTCTCTGGACTCACTGAAGTGCATCCCCAGTTGTGCCAGTGCACTCTCTGGACTCAATGCACTGCATCCCCAGTGGTGCCAGTGCACTCTCTGGACTCACTGCACTGCATCCCCAGTGGTGCCAGTGCAATCTCTGCACTCACTGTAGTGCATCCCCAGTGGTGCCAGTGCACTCTCTGGACTCACTGCAGTGCATCCCCAGTGGTGCCAGTGCACTCTCTGGACTCACTGTACTGCATCACCAGTGGTGCCAGTGCACTCTCTGGACTCACTGCCGTGCATTCCCATTGGTGCCAGTGCACTCTTTGGACTCACTGCACTGCAGCCCCATTGGTGCCAGTGCACTCTCTGTACTCACTGCACTGCATCACAGGTGGTGCCAGTGCACTCTCTGGACTCACTGCACTGCATCCCCAGTGGTGCCAGTGCACTCTCTGGACTCACTGCACTGCATCACCAGTGGTGCCAGTGCACTCTCTGCACTCACTTCTCTGCATTCCCAGTGGTGCCCGTGAAGTCTCTGGACTCACTGCACTACATCCACAGTGGTGCCAGTGCAATCTCTGGACTCACTGCAGTGCATCACCAGTGGTGCCAGTGCACTCTCTGGACTCACTGCACTGCATCCCCAGTGGTGCCAGTGCAATCTCTGGACTCACTGCAGTGCATCCCCAGTGGTGCCAGTGCACTCTCTGGACTCACTGCACTGCATCCCCAGTGGTGCCAGTGCACTCTGTGGACTCACTGCACTGCATCCCCAGTGGTGCCAGTGCACTCTCTGGACTCACTGCACTGCATCCCCAGTGGTGACAGTGCACTCTCTGGACTCACTGCAGTGCATCCCCAGTGGTGCCAGTGCACTCTCTGGACTCACTGCAGTGCATCCCCAGTGGTGCCAGTGCAGTCTCTGGAGTAACTGCAGTGCATCCCCACTGGTGCCAAAGCACTCTCTGGACTCCCGGCACCGCATCCCCAGTGGTGCCAGTGCACTCTCTGGACTCACTGCACTGCATCCCCAGTGGTGCCAGTGCACTCTCTGGAGTCACAGCACTGCATCCCCAGTGGTGCCAGTGCACTCTCTGGACTCACTGAAGTGCATCCCCAGTGGTGCCAGTGCACTCTCTGGACTCACTGAAGTGCATTCTCAGTGGTGCCAGTGCACTCTCTGGACTCACTGCACTGCATCCCCAGTGGTGCCAGTGCACTCTCTGGACTCACTAAACTGCATCACCAGTGGTGCCTCTGCACTCTCTGGACTCACTGCACTGCTTCCACAGTGGTGCCAGTGCACTCACTGGACTCACTGCAGTGCATCCCCAGTGGTGCCAGTGCACTCTCTGGGCTCACTGCAGTGCATCCCCAGTGGTGCCAGTGCACTCTCTGGACTCACTGCACTGCATCCCCAGTGGTGCCACTGCACTCTCTGGACTCACTGCACTGCATCCCCAGTGGTGCCAGTGCAATCTCTGGACTCACTGCACTGCATCCCCAGTGGTGCCAGTGCACTCTCTGGACTCACTGAAGTGCATTCTCAGTGGTGCCAGTGCACTCTCTGGACTCACTGCACTGCATCCCCAGTGGTGCCAGTGCACTCTCTGGACTCACTGCACTGCATCCCTAGTGGTGCCAGTGCACTCTCTGGACTCACTGCAGTGCATCCCCAGTGGTGCCAGTGCACTCTCAGGACTCACTGCACTGCATCCCCAGTGGTGCCAGTGCACTCTCTGGACTCACTGCACTGCTTCCCCAGTGGTGCCAGTGCACTCTCTGGACTCACTGAACTGCACCCCCGGTGGTGCCAGTGCACTCTCTGGACTCACTGCACTGCATCCCCAGTGCTGCCAGTGCACTCTCTGGACTCACTGCACTGCATCCCTAGTAGTGCCACTGCACTCTCTGGACTCACTGCAGTGCATCCCCAGTGGTGCCAGTGCACTCTCTGGACTCACTGTACTGCACCCCCAGTGGTGCCAGTGCACTCACTGGACTGACTGCACTGCATCCCCAGTGGTGCCAGTGCACTCTCTGGACTCACTGCACTGCATCCCCACTGGTGCCAGTGTACTCTCTGGACTCACTGCAGTGCATCCCCAGTGGTGCCAGTGCACTCTCTGGACTCACTGCACTGCATCCCCACTGGTGCCAGTGCACTCTCTGGACTCACTGAAGTGCATCCCCAGTGGTGCCAGTGCACTCTCTGGACTCACTGTACTGCATCACCAGTGGTGCCAGTGCACTCTCTGGACTCACTGCAGTGCATTCCCAGTGGTGCCAGTGCACTCTTTGGACTCACTGCACTGCAGCCCCATTGGTGTCAGTGCACTCTCTGTACTCACTGCACTGCATCACAGGTGGTGCCAGTGCACTCTCTGGACTCACTGCACTGCATCCCCAGTGGTGCCAGTGCACTCTCTGGACTCACTGCACTGCATCCCCAGTGGTGCCAGTGCACTCTCTGCACTCACTTCTCTGCATTCCCAGTGGTGCCAGTGAAGTCTCTGGACTCACTGCACTACATCCACAGTGGTGCCAGTGCAATCTCTGGACTCACTGCAGTGCATCACCAGTGGTGCCAGTGTACTCTCTGGACTCACTGCACTGCATCCCCAGTGGTGCCAGTGCACTCTCTGGACTCACTGTAGTGCATCCCCAGTGGTGCCAGTGCACTCTCTGGACTCACTGCACTGCATCCCCAGTGGTGCAAGTGCACTCTCTCGAGTCACTGCACTACATCCCCAGTGGTGCCAGTGCACTCACTGGACTCACTGTACTGCATCATCTGTGGTGCCAGTGCACTCTCTGGACTCACTGCAATGCATCCCCAGTGGTGCCAGTGCACTCTCTGGACTCACTGCACTGCATCCCCAGTGGTGCCAGTGCACTCTCTGGACTCACTGCACTGTATCCCCAGTGGTGCCAGTGCACTCACTGGATTCACTGCAGTGCATCCCCAGTGGTGCCAGTGCGCTCTCTGGACTCACTGCCCTGCATCCCCAGTGGTGCCAGTGCACTCTGTGGACTCACTGCACTGCATCCCCAGTGGTGCCAGTGCACTCTCTGGACTCACTGCAGTGCATCCCCAGTGGTGCCAGTGCACTCTCTGGACTCACTGCACTGCATCCCCAGTGGTGCCAGTGCACTCTCTGGACTCACTGCACTGCATCCCCAGTGGTGCCAGTGCACTCTCTGGAGTCACAGCACTGCATCCCCAGTGGTGCCAGTGCACTCTCTGGACTCACTGAAGTGCATCCCCAGTGGTGCCAGTGCACTCTCTGGACTCACTGAAGTGCATTCTCAGTGGTGCCAGTGCACTCTCTGGACTCACTGCACTGCATCCCCAGTGGTGCCAGTGCACTCTCTGGACTCACTAAACTGCATCACCAGTGGTGCCTCTGCACTCTCTGGACTCACTGCACTGCTTCCACAGTGGTGCCAGTGCACTCACTGGACTCACTGCAGTGCATCCCCACTGGTGCCAGTGCACTCTCTGGGCTCACTGCAGTGCATCCCCAGTGGTGCCAGTGCACTCTCTGGACTCACTGCACTGCATCCCCAGTGGAGCCAGTGCGCTCTCTGGAGTCACAGCACTGCATCCCCATTGGTGCCAAAGCACTCTCTGGACTCCCAGCACCGCATCCCCAGTGGTGCCAGTGCACTCTCTGGACTCACTGCACTGCATGCCCAGTGGTGCCAGTGCACTCTCTGGACTCACTGTACTGCATACCACTGGTGCCAGTGCACTCTGTGGACTCACTGCAGTGCATCCCCAGTGGTGCCAGTGCACTCTCTGGACTCACTGCACTGCATGCCCAGTGGTGCCAGTGCACTCTCTGCACTCCCAGCACTGCATCCCCATTGGTGCCAAAGCACTCTCTGGACTCCCAGCACCGCGTCCCCAGTGGTGCCAGTGCACTCTCTGGACTCACTGTACTGCATCCCCAGTGGTGACAGTGCACTCTCTGGACTCACTGCACTGCATCCCCAGTGGTGCCAGTGCACTCTCTGGACTCACTGCACTGCATCCCCAGTGGTGCCAGTGCACTCTCTGGAGTCACAGCACTGCATCCCCAGTGGTGCCAGTGCACTCACTGGACTCACTGCAGTGCATCCCCAGTGGTGCCAGTGCACTCTCTGGACTCACTGTACTGCACCCCCAGTGGTGCCAGTGCACTCACTGGACTGACTGCACTGCATCCCCAGTGGTGCCAGTGCACTCTCTGGACTCACTGCACTGCATCCCCACTGGTGCCAGTGCACTCTCTGGACTCACTGAAGTGCATCCCCAGTTGTGCCAGTGCACTCTCTGGACTCAATGCACTGCATCCCCAGTGGTGCCAGTGCACTCTCTGGACTCACTGCACTGCATCCCCAGTGGTGCCAGTGCAATCTCTGCACTCACTGTAGTGCATCCCCAGTGGTGCCAGTGCACTCTCTGGACTCACTGCAGTGCATCCCCAGTGGTGCCAGTGCACTCTCTGGACTCACTGTACTGCATCACCAGTGGTGCCAGTGCACTCTCTGGACTCACTGCAGTGCATTCCCAGTGGTGCCAGTGCACTCTTTGGACTCACTGCACTGCAGCCCCATTGGTGCCAGTGCACTCTCTGTACTCACTGCACTGCATCACAGGTGGTGCCAGTGCACTCTCTGGACTCACTGCACTGCACCCCAGTGGTGCCAGTGCACTCTCTGGACTCACTGCACTGCATCCCCAGTGGTGCCAGTGCACTCTCTGCACTCACTTCTCTGCATTCCCAGTGGTGCCAGTGAAGTCTCTGGACTCACTGCACTACATCCACAGTGGTGCCAGTGCAATCTCTGGACTCACTGCAGTGCATCACCAGTGGTGCCAGTGCACTCTCTGGACTCACTGCACTGCATCCCCAGTGGTGCCAGTGCAATCTCTGGACTCACTGCTGTGCATCCCCAGTGGTGCCAGTGCACTCTCTGGACTCACTGCACTGCATCCCCAGTGGTGCAAGTGCACTCTCTCGAGTCACTGCACTACATCCCCAGTGGTGCCAGTGCACTCACTGGACTCACTGTACTGCATCATCTGTGGTGCCAGTGCACTCTCTGGACTCACTGCAATGCATCCTCAGTGGTGCCAGTGCACTCTCTGGACTCACTGCACTGCATCCCCAGTGGTGCCAGTGCACTCTCTGGACTCACTGCACTGTATCCCCAGTGGTGCCAGTGCACTCACTGGATTCACTGCAGTGCATCCCCAGTGGTGCCAGTGCACTCTCTGGACTCACTGCACTGCATCCCCAGTGGTGCCAGTGCACTCTGTGGACTCACTGCACTGCATCCCCAGTGGTGACAGTGCACTCTCTGGACTCACTGCAGTGCATCCCCAGTGGTGACAGTGCACTCTCTGGACTCACTGCAGTGCATCCCCAGTGGTGCCAGTGCACTCTCTGGACTCACTGCACTGCATCCCCAGTGGTGCCAGTGCAGTCTCTGGAGTAACTGCAGTGCATCCCCACTGGTGCCAAAGCACTCTCTGGACTCCCGGCACCGCATCCCCAGTGGTGCCAGTGCACTCTCTGGACTCACTGCACTGCATCCCCAGTGGTGCCAGTGCACTCTCTGGACTCACTGAAGTGCATTCTCAGTGGTGCCAGTGCACTCTCTGGACTCACTGCACTGCATCCCCAGTGGTGCCAGTGCACTCTCTGGACTCACTAAACTGCATCACCAGTGGTGCCTCTGCACTCACTGGACTCACTGCACTGCTTCCACAGTGGTGCCAGTGTACTCACTGGACTCACTGCAGTGCATCCCCAGTGGTGCCAGTGCACTCTCTGGGCTCACTGCAGTGCATCCCCAGTGGTGCCAGTGCACTCTCATAACTCACTGCACTGCATCCCCAGTGGTGCCACTGCACTCTCTGGACTCACTGCACTGCATCCCCAGTGGTGCCAGTGCAATCTCTGGACTCACTGCACTGCATCCCCAGTGGTGCCAGTGCACTCTCTGGACTCACTGAAGTGCATTCTCAGTGGTGCCAGTGCACTCTCTGGACTCACTGCACTGCATCCCCAGTGGTGCCAGTGCACTCTCTGGACTCACTGAACTGCATCCCCAGTGCTGCCAGTGCACTCTCTGGACTCACTGCACTGCATCCCCAGTGGTGCCAGTGCACTCTCTGGACTCACTGCACTGCATCCCTAGTGGTGCCAGTGCACTCACTGGACTCACTGCAGTGCATCCCCAGTGGTGCCAGTGCACTCTCAGGACTCACTGCACTGCATCCCCAGTGGTGCCAGTGCACTCTCTGGACTCACTGAAGTGCTTCCCCAGTGGTGCCAGTGCACTCTCTGGACTCACTGAACTGCATCCCCAGTGGTGCCAGTGCACTCTCTGGACTCACTGCACTGCATCCCCAGTGCTGCCAGTGCACTCTCTGGACTCACTGCACTGCATCCCCAGTGGTGCCACTGCACTCTCTGGACTCACTGCAGTGCATCCCCAGTGGTGCCAGAGCACTCTCTGGACTCACTGCAGTGCATCCCCAGTGGTGCCAGTGCACTCTCTGGACTGACTGCACTGCATCCCCAGTGGTGCCAGTGCACTCTCTGGACTCACTGCACTGCATCCCCACTGGTGCCAGTGTACTCTCTGGACTCACTGCAGTGCATCCCCAGTGGTGCCAGTGCACTCTCTGGACTCACTGCACTGCATCCCCACTGGTGCCAGTGCACTCTCTGGACTCACTGAAGTGCATCCCCAGTTGTGCCAGTGCACTCTCTGGACTCACTGTACTGCATCACCAGTGGTGCCAGTGCACTCTCTGGACTCACTGCAGTGCATTCCCAGTGGTGCCAGTGCACTCTTTGGACTCACTGCACTGCAGCCCCATTGGTGCCAGTGCACTCTCTGTACTCACTGCACTGCATCACAGGTGGTGCCAGTGCACTCTCTGGACTCACTGCACTGCATCCCCAGTGGTGCCAGTGCACTCTCTGGACTCACAGCACTGCATCCCCAGTGGTGCCAGTGCACTCTCTGCACTCACTTCTCTGCATTCCCAGTGGTGCCAGTGAAGTCTCTGGACTCACTGCACTACATCCACAGTGGTGCCAGTGCAATCTCTGGACTCACTGCAGTGCATCACCAGTGGTGCCAGTGCACTCTCTGGACTCACTGCACTGCATCCCCAGTGGTGCCAGTGCAATCTCTGGACTCACTGCAGTGCATCCCCAGTGGTGCCAGTGCACTCTCTGGACTCACTGCACTGCATCCCCAGTGGTGCAAGTGCACTCTCTCGAGTCACTGCACTACATCCCCAGTGGTGCCAGTGCACTCACTGGACTCACTGTACTGCATCATCTGTGGTGCCAGTGCACTCTCTGGACTCACTGCAATGCATCCCCAGTGGTGCCAGTGCACTCTCTGGACTCACTGCACTGCATCCCCAGTGGTGCCAGTGCACTCTCTGGACTCACTGCACTGTATCCCCAGTGGTGCCAGTGCACTCACTGGATTCACTGCAGTGCATCCCCAGTGGTGCCAGTGCACTCTCTGGACTCACTGCACTGCATCCCCAGTGGTGCCAGTGCACTCTGTGGACTCACTGCACTGCATCCCCAGTGGTGACAGTGCACTCTCTGGACTCACTGCAGTGCATCCCCAGTGGTGACAGTGCACTCTCTGGACTCACTGCAGTGCATCCCCAGTGGTGCCAGTGCACTCTCTGGACTCACTGCACTGCATCCCCAGTGGTGCCAGTGCAGTCTCTGGAGTAACTGCAGTGCATCCCCACTGGTGCCAAAGCACTCTCTGGACTCCCGGCACCGCATCCCCAGTGGTGCCAGTGCACTCTCTGGACTCACTGCACTGCATCCCCAGTGGTGCCAGTGCACTCTCTGGACTCACTGAAGTGCATTCTCAGTGGTGCCAGTGCACTCTCTGGACTCACTGCACTGCATCCCCAGTGGTGCCAGTGCACTCTCTGGACTCACTAAACTGCATCACCAGTGGTGCCTCTGCACTCTCTGGACTCACTGCACTGCTTCCACAGTGGTGCCAGTGCACTCACTGGACTCACTGCAGTGCATCCCCAGTGGTGCCAGTGCACTCTCTGGGCTCACTGCAGTGCATCCCCAGTGGTGCCAGTGCACTCTCTGGACTCACTGCACTGCATCCCCAGTGGTGCCACTGCACTCTCTGGACTCACTGCACTGCATCCCCAGTGGTGCCAGTGCAATCTCTGGACTCACTGCACTGCATCCCCAGTGGTGCCAGTGCACTCTCTGGACTCACTGAAGTGCATTCTCAGTGGTGCCTGTGCACTCTCTGGACTCACTGCACTGCATCCCCAGTGGTGCCAGTGCACTCTCTGGACTCACTGAACTGCATCCCCAGTGCTGCCAGTGCACTCTCTGGACTCACTGCACTGCATCCCCAGTGCTGCCAGTGCACTCTCTGGACTCACTGCACTGCATCCCTAGTGGTGCCAGTGCACTCACTGGACTCACTGCAGTGCATCCCCAGTGGTGCCAGTGCACTCTCAGGACTCACTGCACTGCATCCCCAGTGGTGCCAGTGCACTCTCTGGACTCACTGCACTGCTTCCCCAGTGGTGCCAGTGCACTCTCTGGACTCACTGAACTGCATCCCCAGTGGTGCCAGTGCACTCTCTGGACTCACTGCACTGCATCCCCAGTGCTGCCAGTGCACTCTCTGGACTCACTGCACTGCATCCCTAGTGGTGCCACTGCACTCTCTGGACTCACTGCAGTGCATCCCCAGTGGTGCCAGTGCACTCTCTGGACTCACTGCAGTGCATCCCCGGTGGTGCCAGTGCACTCTCTGGACTGACTGCACTGCATCCCCAGTGGTGCCAGTGCACTCTCTGGACTCACTGCACTGCATCCCCAGTGGTGCCAGTGCACTCTCTGGACTCACTGAAGTGCATTCTCAGTGGTGCCAGTGCACTCTCTGGACTCACTGCACTGCATCCCCAGTGGTGCCAGTGCACTCTCTGGACTCACTAAACTGCATCACCAGTGGTGCCTCTGCACTCTCTGGACTCACTGCACTGCTTCCACAGTGGTGCCAGTGCACTCACTGGACTCACTGCAGTGCATCCCCAGTGGTGCCAGTGCACTCTCTGGGCTCACTGCAGTGCATCCCCAGTGGTGCCAGTGCACTCTCATAACTCACTGCACTGCATCCCTAGTGGTGCCACTGCACTCTCTGGACTCACTGCACTGCATCCCCAGTGGTGCCAGTGCAATCTCTGGACTCACTGCACTGCATCCCCAGTGGTGCCAGTGCACTCTCTGGACTCACTGAAGTGCATTCTCAGTGGTGCCAGTGCACTCTCTGGACTCACTGCACTGCATCCCCAGTGGTGCCAGTGCACTCTCTGGACTCACTGAACTGCATCCCCAGTGCTGCCAGTGCACTCTCTGGACTCACTGCACTGCATCCCCAGTGGTGCCAGTGCACTCTCTGGACTCACTGCACTGCATCCCCAGTGGTGCCAGTGCACTCACTGGACTCACTGCAGTGCATCCCCAGTGGTGCCAGTGCACTCTCAGGACTCACTGCACTGCATCCCCAGTGGTGCCAGTGCACTCTCTGGACTCACTGCACTGCTTCCCCAGTGGTGCCAGTGCACTCTCTGGACTCACTGAACTGCATCCCCAGTGGTGCCAGTGCACTCTCTGGACTCACTGCACTGCATCCCCAGTGCTGCCAGTGCACTCTCTGGACTCACTGCACTGCATCCCTAGTGGTGCCACTGCACTCTCTGGACTCACTGCAGTGCATCCCCAGTGGTGCCAGTGCACTCTCTGGACTCACTGCAGTGCATCCCCAGTGGTGCCAGTGCACTCTCTGGACTGACTGCACTGCATCCCCAGTGGTGCCAGTGCACTCTCTGGACTCACTGCACTGCATCCCCACTGGTGCCAGTGTACTCTCTGGACTCACTGCAGTGCATCCCCAGTGGTGCCAGTGCACTCTCTGGACTCACTGCACTGCATCCCCAGTGGTGCCAGTGCACTCTCTGGACTCACTGAAGTGCATCCCCAGTTGTGCCAGTGCACTCTCTGGACTCACTGTACTGCATCACCAGTGGTGCCAGTGCACTCTCTGGACTCACTGCAGTGCATTCCCAGTGGTGCCAGTGCACTCTTTGGACTCACTGCACTGCAGCCCCATTGGTGCCAGTGCACTCTCTGTACTCACTGCACTGCATCACAGGTGGTGCCATGCACTCTCTGGACTCACTGCACTGCATCCCCAGTGGTGCCAGTGCACTCTCTGGACTCACTGCACTGCATCCCCAGTGGTGCCAGTGCACTCTCTGCACTCACTTCTCTGCATTCCCAGTGGTGCCAGTGAAGTCTCTGGACTCACTGCACTACATCCACAGTGGTGCCAGTGCAATCTCTGGACTCACTGCAGTGCATCACCAGTGGTGCCAGTGCACTCTCTGGACTCACTGCACTGCATCCCCAGTGGTGCCAGTGCAATCTCTGGACTCACTGCAGTGCATCCCCAGTGGTGCCAGTGCACTCTCTGGACTCACTGCACTGCATCCCCAGTGGTGCAAGTGCACTCTCTCGAGTCACTGCACTACATCTCCAGTGGTGCTAGTGCACTCACTGGACTCACTGTACTGCATCATCTGTGGTGCCAGTGCACTCTCTGGACTCACTGCAATGCATCCCCAGTGGTGCCAGTGCACTCTCTGGACTCACTGCACTGCATCCCCAGTGGTGCCAGTGCACTCTCTGGACTCACTGCACTGTATCCCCAGTGGTGCCAGTGCACTCACTGGATTCACTGCAGTGCATCCCCAGTGGTGCCAGTGCACTCTCTGGACTCACTGCACTGCATCCCCAGTGGTGCCAGTGCACTCTGTGGACTCACTGCACTGCATCCCCAGTGGTGACAGTGCACTCTCTGGACTCACTGCAGTGCATCCCCAGTGGTGACAGTGCACTCTCTGGACTCACTGCAGTGCATCCCCAGTGGTGCCAGTGCACTCTCTGGACTCACTGCACTGCATCCCCAGTGGTGCCAGTGCAGTCTCTGGAGTAACTGCAGTGCATCCCCACTGGTGCCAAAGCACTCTCTGGACTCCCGGCACCGCATCCCCAGTGGTGCCAGTGCACTCTCTGGACTCACTGCACTGCATCCCCAGTGGTGCCAGTGCACTCTCTGGACTCACTGAAGTGCATTCTCAGTGGTGCCAGTGCACTCTCTGGACTCACTGCACTGCATCCCCAGTGGTGCCAGTGCACTCTCTGGACTCACTAAACTGCATTACCAGTGGTGCCTCTGCACTCTCTGGACTCACTGCACTGCTTCCACAGTGGTGCCAGTGCACTCACTGGACTCACTGCAGTGCATCCCCAGTGGTGCCAGTGCACTCTCTGGGCTCACTGCAGTGCATCCCCAGTGGTGCCAGTGCACTCTCTGGACTCACTGCACTGCATCCCCAGTGGTGCCACTGCACTCTCTGGACTCACTGCACTGCATCCCCAGTGGTGCCAGTGCAATCTCTGGACTCACTGCACTGCATCCCCAGTGGTGCCAGTGCACTCTCTTGACTCACTGAAGTGCATTCTCAGTGGTGCCAGTGCACTCTCTGGACTCACTGCACTGCATCCCCAGTGGTGCCAGTGCACTCTCTGGACTCACTGAACTGCATCCCCAGTGCTGCCAGTGCACTCTCTGGACTCACTGCACTGCATCCCCAGTGCTGCCAGTGCACTCTCTGGACTCACTGCACTGCATCCCTAGTGGTGCCAGTGCACTCACTGGACTCACTGCAGTGCATCCCCAGTGGTGCCAGTGCACTCTCAGGACTCACTGCACTGCATCCCCAGTGGTGCCAGTGCACTCTCTGGACTCACTGCACTGCTTCCCCAGTGGTGCCAGTGCACTCTCTGGACTCACTGAACTGCATCCCCAGTGGTGCCAGTGCACTCTCTGGACTCACTGCACTGCATCCCCAGTGCTGCCAGTGCACTCTCTGGACTCACTGCACTGCATCCCTAGTGGTGCCACTGCACTCTCTGGACTCACTGCAGTGCATCCCCAGTGGTGCCAGTGCACTCTCTGGACTCACTGCACTGCATCCCCAGTGCTGCCAGTGCACTCTCTGGACTGACTGCACTGCATCCCCAGTGGTGCCAGTGCACTCTCTGGACTCACTGCACTGCATCCCCACTGGTGCCAGTGTACTCTCTGGACTCACTGCAGTGCATCCCCAGTGGTGCCAGTGCACTCTCTGGACTCACTGCACTGCATCCCCACTGGTGCCAGTGCACTCTCTGGACTCACTGAAGTGCATCCCCATTTGTGCCAGTGCACTCTCTGGACTCACTGTACTGCATCACCAGTGGTGCCAGTGCACTCTCTGGACTCACTGCAGTGCATTCCCAGTGGTGCCAGTGCACTCTTTGGACTCACTGCACTGCAGCCCCATTGGTGCCAGTGCACTCTCTGTACTCACTGCAGTGCATCACAGGTGGTGCCAGTGCACTCTCTGGACTCACTGCACTGCATCCCCAGTGGTGCCAGTGCACTCTCTGGACTCACTGCACTGCATCCCCAGTGGTGCCAGTGCACTCTCTGCACTCACTTCTCTGCATTCCCAGTGGTGCCAGTGAAGTCTCTGGACTCACTGCACTACATCCACAGTGGTGCCAGTGCAATCTCTGGACTCACTGCAGTGCATCACCAGTGGTGCCAGTGCACTCTCTGGACTCACTGCACTGCATCCCCAGTGGTGCCAGTGCACACTCTGGACTCACTGTAGTGCATCCCCAGTGGTGCCAGTGCACTCTCTGGACTCACTGCACTGCATCCCCAGTGGTGCAAGTGCACTCTCTCGAGTCACTGCACTACATCCCCAGTGGTGCCAGTGCACTCACTGGACTCACTGTACTGCATCATCTGTGGTGCCAGTGCACTCTCTGGACTCACTGCAATGCATCCCCAGTGGTGCCAGTGCACTCTCTGGACTCACTGCACTGCATCCCCAGTGGTGCCAGTGCACTCTCTGGACTCACTGCACTGTATCCCCAGTGGTGCCAGTGCACTCACTGGATTCACTGCAGTGCATCCCCAGTGGTGCCAGTGCGCTCTCTGGACTCACTGCACTGCATCCCCAGTGGTGCCAGTGCACTCTCTGGACTCACTGCACTGCATCCCCAGTGGTGACAGTGCACTCTCTGGACTCACTGCAGTGCATCCCCAGTGGTGACAGTGCACTCTCTGGACTCACTGCAGTGCATCCCCAGTGGTGCCAGTGCACTCTCTGGACTCACTGCACTGCATCCCCAGTGGTGCCAGTGCAGTCTCCGGAGTAACTGCAGTGCATCCCCACTGGTGCCAAAGCACTCTCTGGACTCCCGGCACCGCATCCCCAGTGGTGCCAGTGCACTCTCTGGACTCACTGCACTGCATCCTCAGTGGTGCCAGTGCACTCTCTGGAGTCACAGCACTGCATCCCCAGTGGTGCCAGTGCACTCTCTGGACTCACTGAAGTGCATCCCCAGTGGTGCCAGTGCACTCTCTGGACTCACTGAAGTGCATTCTCAGTGGTGCCAGTGCACTCTCTGGACTCACTGCACTGCATCCCCAGTGGTGCCAGTGCACTCTCTGGACTCACTAAACTGCATCACCAGTGGTGCCTCTGCACTCTCTGGACTCACTGCACTGCTTCCACAGTGGTGCCAGTGCACTCTCTGGACTCACTGCACTGCATCCCCAGTGGTGCCAGTGCACTCTCTGGACTCACTGCACTGCATCCCCAGTGGTGCCAGTGCACTCTCTGGAGTCACAGCACTGCATCCCCAGTGGTGCCAGTGCACTCTCTGGACTCACTGAAGTGCATCCCCAGTGGTGCCAGTGCACTCTCTGGACTCACTGAAGTGCATTCTCAGTGGTGCCAGTGCACTCTCTGGACTCACTGCACTGCATCCCCAGTGGTGCCAGTGCACTCTCTGGACTCACTAAACTGCATCACCAGTGGTGCCTCTGCACTCTCTGGACTCACTGCACTGCTTCCACAGTGGTGCCAGTGCACTCACTGGACTCACTGCAGTGCATCCCCAGTGGTGCCAGTGCACTCTCTGGGCTCACTGCAGTGCATCCCCAGTGGTGCCAGTGCACTCTCTGGACTCACTGCACTGCATCCCCAGTGGTGCCTGTGCGCTCTCTGGAGTCACAGCACTGCATCCCCAGTGGTGCCAGTGCAATCTCTGGACTCACTGCACTGCATCCCCAGTGGTGCCAGTGCACTCTCTGGACTCACTGAAGTGCATCCCCAGTGGTGCCAGTGCACTCTCTGGACTCACTGAACTGCATCCCCAGTGCTGCCAGTGCACTCTCTGGACTCACTGCACTGCATCCCCAGTGCTGCCAGTGCACTCTCTGGACTCACTGCACTGCATCCCTAGTGGTGCCAGTGCACTCACTGGACTCACTGCAGTGCATCCCCAGTGGTGCCAGTGCACTCTCAGGACTCACTGCACTGCATCCCCAGTGGTGCCAGTGCACTCTCTGGACTCACTGCACTGCTTCCCCAGTGGTGCCAGTGCACTCTCTGGACTCACTGAACTGCATCCCCAGTGGTGCCAGTGCACTCTCTGGACTCACTGCAGTGCATCCCCAGTGGTGCCAGTGCACTCTCTGGACTCACTGCACTGCATCCCTAGTGGTGCCACTGCACTCTCTGGACTCCCTGCACTGCTTCTCCAGTGGTGCCAGTGCACTCTCTGGACTCACTGTACTGCATCCCCAGTGGTGCCAGTGCGCTCTCTGGACTCACTGCAGTGCATCCCCAGTGGTGCCAGTGCACTCTCAGGACTCACTGCACTGCATCCCCAGTGGTGCCAGTGCACTCTCTGGACTCACTGCACTGCATCCCCAGTGCTGCCAGTGCACTCTCTGGACTCACTGCACTGCATCCCTAGTGGTGCCACTGCACTCTCTGGACTCACTGCACTGCTTCTCCAGTGGTGCCAGTGCACTCTCTGGACTCACTGTACTGCATCCCCAGTGGTGCCAGTGTGCTCTCTGGACTCACTGCAGTGCATCCCCAGTGGTGCCAGTGCACTCTCAGGACTCACTGCACTGCATCCACAGTGGTGCCAGTGCACTCTCTGGACTCACTGCACTGCATCCCCAGTAGTGACAGTGCACTCTCTGGACTCACTGCAGTGCATCCCCAGTGGTGCCAGTGCACTCTCTGGACTCACTGCACTGCATCCCCAGTAGTGCCAGTGCACTCTCTGGACTCACTGCACTGCATCCCCAGTGGTGCCAGTGCACTCACTGGATTCACTGCACTGCATCCCCAGTGGTGCCAGTGCACTCTCTGGACTCACTGCACTGCATCCCCCGTGGTGCCAGTGCACTCTCTGGACTCACTGTACTGCATCCCCAGTGGTGACAGTGCACTCTCTGGACTCACTGCAGTGCATCCCCAGGGGTGCCAGTGCACTCACTGGACTCACTGCAGTGCATCCCCACTGGTGCCACTGCACTCTCTGGGCTCACTGCACTGCATCCCCAGTGGTGCCAGTGCACTCTCTGGACTCACTGCACTGCATCCCCAGTGGTGCCTGTGCGCTCTCTGGAGTCACAGCACTGCATCCCCAGTGGTGCCAGTGCAATCTCTGGACTCACTGCACTGCATCCCCAGTGGTGCCAGTGCACTCTCTGGACTCACTGAAGTGCATTCTCAGTGGTGCCAGTGCACTCTCTGGACTCACTGCACTGCATCCCCAGTGGTGCCAGTGCACTCTCTGGACTCACTGAACTGCATCCCCAGTGCTGCCAGTGCACTCTCTGGACTCACTGCACTGCATCCCCAGTGCTGCCAGTGCACTCTCTGGACTCACTGCACTGCATCCCTAGTGGTGCCAGTGCACTCACTGGACTCACTGCAGTGCATCCCCAGTGGTGCCAGTGCACTCTCAGGACTCACTGCACTGCATCCCCAGTGGTGCCAGTGCACTCTCTGGACTCACTGCACTGCTTCCCCAGTGGTGCCAGTGCACTCTCTGGACTCACTGAACTGCATCCCCAGTGGTGCCAGTGCACTCTCTGGACTCACTGCACTGCATCCCTAGTGGTGCCACTGCACTCTCTGGACTCACTGCACTGCTTCTCCAGTGGTGCCAGTGCACTCTCTGGACTCACTGTACTGCATCCCCAGTGGTGCCAGTGCGCTCTCTGGACTCACTGCAGTGCATCCCCAGTGGTGCCAGTGCACTCTCTGGACTCACTGCACTGCATCCCCAGTGGTGCCAGTGCACTCTCTGGACTCACTGCACTGCATCCCCAGTAGTGCCAGTGCACTCTCTGGACTCACTGCACTGCATCCCCAGTGGTGCCAGTGCACTCACTGGATTCACTGCACTGCATCCCCAGTGGTGCCAGTGCACTCTCTGGACTCACTGCACTGCATCCCCCGTGGTGCCAGAGCACTCTCTGGACTCACTGTACTGCATCCCCAGTGGTGACAGTGCACTCTCTGGACTCACTGCAGTGCATCCCCAGGGGTGCCAGTGCACTCTCTGGACTCACTGCAGTGCATCCCCAGTGGTGCCAGTGTACTCTCTGGACTCATTGAAGTGCATTCTCAGTGGTGCCAGTGCACTCTCTGGACTCACTGCAGTGCATCCCCAGTGGTGCCAGTACACTCACTGGACTCACTGCACTGCATCCCCAGTGGTGCCAGTGCACTCTCTGGACTCACTAAACTGCATCCCCAGTGGTGCCAGTGCACTCTCTGGACTCACTGCACTGCATCCCCAGTGGTGCCAGTGCACTCACTGGACTCACTGCAGTCCATCCCCACTGGTGCCACTGCACTCTCTGGGCTCAC
This sequence comes from Anser brachyrhynchus, assembly GCF_964034855.1. Taxonomy (NCBI): domain Eukaryota; kingdom Metazoa; phylum Chordata; class Aves; order Anseriformes; family Anatidae; genus Anser; species Anser brachyrhynchus. The sequence goes on along the minus strand of NW_027663769.1, from coordinate 235,596 downwards.
TGCAGTGCATCCCCAGTGGTGCCAGTGCACTCTCTGGACTCACTGCACTGCATCCCCAGTGGTGCCTGTGCGCTCTCTGGAGTCACAGCACTGCATCCCCAGTGGTGCCAGTGCAATCTCTGGACTCACTGCACTGCATCCCCAGTGGTGCCAGTGCACTCTCTGGACTCACTGAAGTGCATTCTCAGTGGTGCCAGTGCACTCTCTGGACTCACTGCACTGCATCCCCAGTGGTGCCAGTGCACTCTCTGGACTCACTGAACTGCATCCCCAGTGCTGCCAGTGCACTCTCTGGACTCACTGCACTGCATCCCCAGTGCTGCCAGTGCACTCTCTGGACTCACTGCACTGCATCCCTAGTGGTGCCAGTGCACTCACTGGACTCACTGCAGTGCATCCCCAGTGGTGCCAGTGCACTCTCAGGACTCACTGCACTGCATCCCCAGTGGTGCCAGTGCACTCTCTGGACTCACTGCACTGCTTCCCAGTGGTGCCAGTGCACTCTCTGGACTCACTGAACTGCATCCCCAGTGGTGCCAGTGCACTCTCTGGACTCACTGCACTGCATCCCCAGTGGTGCCAGTGCACTCTCTGGACTCACTGCACTGCATCCCTAGTGGTGCCAGTGTACTCTCTGGACTCACTGCACTGCATCCCCAGTGGTGCCAGTGCACTCTCTGGACTCACTGCAGTGCATCCCCAGTGGTGCCATTGCACTCTCTGGACTCACTGCACTGCATCCCCAGTGGTGACAGTGCACTCTCTGGACTCACTGCACTGCATCCCCAGTGCTGCCAGTGCACTCTCTTGAGTCACTGCACTGCATCCCCTGTGGTGCAAGAGCACTCTCTGGACTCACAGCAGTGCATCACCAGTGGTGCCAGTGCACTCTCTGGACTCACTGCACTGCATACCCAGTGGTGCCAGTGCACTCTCTGGACCCACTGCACTGCAACCCCAGTGGTGCTAGTGCACTGTGTGGACTCACACATTGTAGTGGCTGATGTAAAGTAGGCTCGGGTATCAACGTCTATTCCTACTGTAAACATGTGTTGAGCTCAGACGATGAATCCTAGGAAGCCGATGGATAGTATGGCTCAGACTATTCCCATGTAGCCGAAGGGCTCCTTTTTGCCTGAGTAGTACGTGACTACGTGTGAGATGATTCCGAACCCCGGTAGGATCAGAATATAGACTTCTGGGTGTCCGAAGAATCAGAATAGGTGTTGGTACAGGATTGGGTCTCCTCCTCCAGCGGGGTCGAAGAATGTGGTGTTTAGGTTTCGATCAGTTAGTAATATTGTAATACCGGCGGCGAGTACGGGGAGTGATAGAAGGAGTAGGATGGCGGTAATTAGTACGGATCAGACAAATAGTGGGGTTTGGTATTGTGAGAGTGCGGGGGGTTTTATGTTGATGGCTGTGGTGATAAAGTTGATGGCCCCAAGGATGGAGGAGATACCGGCTAAGTGGAGTGAGAAGATAGCCAGGTCTACTGAAGCTCCGGCGTGGGCAAGGTCACCTGCTAGGGGAGGGTAGACAGTTCAGCCTGTGCCGGCGCCAGCTTCTACAGTGGATGAGGCTAGTAGTAGGAGGAATGATGGGGGGAGGAGTCAAAAGCTTATGTTGTTTATTCGCGGGAATGCTATGTCGGGGGCACCGATTATGAGGGGGACTAATCAGTTGCCGAATCCTCCGATCATGATGGGTATGACTATAAAGAAGCTTATTACAAAGGCGTGAGCGGTAACGATTACATTGTAAATTTGGTCGTCGCCTAGGAGAGTTCCTGGTTGTCCTAGTTCTGCGCGGATTAATAGGCTGAGTGCGGTGCCGACTATTCCTGCTCATGCCCCGAAGATGAGGTACAGGGTGCCAATATCCTTATGGTTAGTGGAAAATAGTCATCGGTTGATGAAGGTGACGGGTAAGATGGCTGAGTGTTGAAGCGTTAGGCTGTAGTCCTTTTTACAGAGGTTTAATTCCTCTTCTTATCGGCTCTGTAGTGAAATTCATGTTGAGTTGCAAGCTCATCGATGCGCACTAGGGTGCGTCAGGGTCTTTGTAGGCAGAAGCCAATTGGTTTAGGCATTTAGCTGTTAACTAGAGTTTTGTGGGATCGAAGCCCATCTGTCTAGGGAGGCTTTAGCTTAATTAAAGCGTCTGACTTGCATTCAGAAGATACAGGTTAATATTCTGTAAGTCTTAATGTGCAGAAACTAAGAGGGTTTAACTCTTATTTAAGGCTTTGAAGGCCTTCGGTTTGGGGTGTTATCCTAAGTTTCTAGACAATGGCATGTATTATTGGGGACAGGGGAAGTAAGAGGATTGATAGTGAGGCAAGGACCGCAGTAGGTGTGCTTGGGGCTTTGCTAGTGTATCATTGTTTTATGTGGTTAGAGGAGTTGGGGGGAAGGGTAATTGTTGAGTGGTATGCGAGGCGTAGGTAGAAGAAGAGGCTGAGCAGTGATAGCATGGCAATTGCCATGGCTGCTGGTGTTATTTCCTGTTTAGTTAGTTCTTGGATGATAAGTCACTTTGGTATAAAGCCTGTTAATGGGGGGAGGCCTGCTAGGGATAAAAGTACTAGTATTAGGGTGGCGTTTAGCACTGGGGTTTTTGTTCATGAGGTTGTGATCATGGATAGGTTAAGGGCTTTGATTTTGTTAAGGGCTAGGAATACGGCTGATGTTATGATTGTGTATAGGTAGAAGGTAAGTAAGGCCAATTTGGGGCTGTAAACTAGGATGATGGCGATTCAGCCTAAGTGGGAGATGGACGAGAAGGCTAGGATTTTGCGTGTTTGTGTTTGGTTCAGTCCTATTCAGCCTCCTAGTGCTGTTGAGGCTAGGGCCATGGCGGTGAGTAGAGCTGGGTCGAGGGATTTGGATGTTAGTAGGAGCAGGGTTAGTGGGGGGAATTTTATGAGGGTCGAGAGTAGCAGGGCTGTTATTAGTGGTGATCCTTGTAGTACTTCTGGGAATCAGAAGTGAAATGGCACTAGGCCCAGTTTAATAGCGATTGCTGCTGTCAGTAGTAGACAGGAGGTTGGGTGGTTTATTTGTGTGATGTCTCATTGGCCGGTGACTCAGGCATTGGTTATGCTAGAGAATAGGACCAGGGCGGAAGCAGCTGCTTGGGTTAGGAAGTATTTCGTTGCGGCTTCTACTGCTCGTGGGTGGTGGGATTTGGCAATTAGGGGAATGATGGCTAGTGCGTTGATCTCCAGTCCTGTCCAGGCCAGAACTCAGTGGTTGCTGGAAATTGTGATTGTGGTGCCCAAGATGAGGCTGAAGGTTATGATTGGGGTCGCGTAAGGGTTCATTAGTAGAGGAGGGGGTTAAACCATCATTTTCGGGGTATGGGCCCGATAGCTTGATTAGCTGACTCTACTAGAAAATAATATAAGGGAAGTATGGAGAATTTTGATTTCTCTTGTGTGGGTTCAATTCCTACTTTTCTAAGGTCAACAGGAAATGAGAGGGCTGTTATACCTCTATGTTCACTTTATCATAGTGACCCTTTGTAGTTCAGGCACATTTCCTTATGTAAGGAGGTAGGCCTGCATAGCAGATAGGTATGCTGATGTGTCAGAGGCACAGAGCTAGTGTGAGGGGTAGGAAGTTTTTTCATAGTAGGTGCATTAGTTGGTCATATCGGAATCGTGGGTATGAAGCTCGGACCCATAAGAAACCAGAAGATAGTAGGAGGACTTTTGTGGCTAGGATGACGGGGAATAGTTCTGTGGGTGGCCCTAGGGCGCTTGGGTTTAGGAATATGATGGCTGTAAGTGTATTTATTAGCATAATGTTCGCATATTCAGCTAGGAAGAATAAGGCGAAGGGTCCTGCGGCGTATTCAACGTTAAACCCTGAGACTAGCTCAGATTCGCCCTCTGTGAGGTCAAAAGGAGCTCGGTTTGTCTCTGCTAGGGTGGATACGTATCATATTATTGCTAGGGGTCATGAGGAGAAAATGAAGTATAGAGGCTCCTGTGCGACGGCAAAGGAGCTGAGTGTGTAGCTTCCGCTTAGTATGATTATTGATAGCAGGATTATGGCCAGTGTCACTTCGTATGAAATGGTCTGTGCTACTGCCCGTAGGGCTCCGATTAGTGCGTATTTTGAGTTCGAGGCTCAGCCTGATCATAGGACTGAGTAGACGGCTAGGCTTGACATGGCTATTAGGAAGAGAACTCCGAGGTTTAGATCTGCTAGGGGAAATGGGAGTGGTAGTGGTGCTCAAGTGGTGAGGGCTAGGACAAGGGCTAGTATTGGTATCAGAATGAATAGAAGTGGGGAAGAGGTAGAGGGTCGGATGGGCTCTTTGGTAAATAGTTTCAGTCCGTCCGCAAATGGTTGAAGTAGGCCAAAAGGCCCGACAACGTTAGGGCCTTTGCGGGATTGTATGTAGTTTAGGATTTTCCGTTCTGCTAGGGTTAGGAAGGCTACGGCAATCAGGATTGGGATGATGTATAGGAGGGATATAACGAGGCAGCTTAGTGTTGTTATTTGAATCATGGGTGAAGCTAGGGAGAGGATTTGAACCTCTGGGGAAAGGGCTTAAGCCTTCTGCACTTGCCGGGCTCTGCCACTCTAGCTGGTCCTTTTCTAGGATTGAAAGTGGTGGGGGAAGGCCCTCTTCACGGTTTAGTTGGTTTCACTGCTTAGAGGGGGGGGGCGTGCTTGTGGTATTGGCCCCACTTTCCCGGTCCTTTCGTACTGGGGAGAGTGTGTCATAGATAGAAACCGACCTGGATTGCTCCGGTCTGAACTCAGATCACGTAGGACTGTTAATCGTTGAACAAACGAACCCTTAATAGCGGCTGCACCATTAGGATGTCCTGATCCAACATCGAGGTCGTAAACCCCCCTGTCGATATGGGCTCTTGAGGGGGATTGCGCTGTTATCCCTGGGGTAGCTTGGTCCATTAATCAATTATATTGGGTCTGGTCACTGTTAGCACTTTGAGGGGTAGCTCTAGGTAAAGAGGTATGGTCTTGTTTTTGGAGGATTTGTTCTCCTCCAAGGTCGCCCCAACCGAAAAATATCGACCAGGCTCTGCGATGGTAGTGGCCCCAGTGGGGTTGATTGAGGATTCGCGGTGGTCGTTGATTTTTAAGTTCCACAGGGTCTTCTCGTCTTATGTTCACATCCCCGCTTTTGCACGGGGAGATCAATTTCACTGATTATCTGTGAGAGACAGTTAAGACCTCGTTTAGCCATTCATACAAGTCTCGATTTATGGGACAATTGATTGCGCTACCTTTGCACGGTTAGGATACCGCGGCCGTTAAACCTAAGTCACCGGGCAGGCATCACCTTCAATACTTGTTTAATTTGCTGAAGGCTATGTTTTTGGTAAACAGTCGGGCCTTATTAATTTGCCGAGTTCCTTTCACAGATTTTAATCGCTCTTATAGGCGCTCCTGAGTCGGGTTAACAGGGTTAGTTAATACGTGGTCTTGTAGGGGTTTTTGTATCTGTCTAGGTCTGTTAATAATGTTTCTATGTAAGCTTGCGCCGTTAGAGGGGTGTGGCCCTGAGTTACTTATTTTAGCATTAATTCTCCTATATTCATAGGTTGACCTGTTTGTGATAAGGGAATCATCTTATTTTGGTATTTTTAGGTGGTGGAGCTTTGACGCACTCTTTTTTGATGGCTGCTTTAGGGCCCACGGTAGGATCAGTAGTAAGAATTATCCGCTAGTCGAGGTTGTGTCCTTTTTTAATGGAGCTGTCCCTCCATTAAATAGCTCTTAATCATCTCATTAGGGTTCAGGATGTCCGGTAGGGAGGATTAAGGGGGAACTTAGATTCGTTTCACAGGTAACCAGCTATCACCCAGCTCGGTTGGCTTTTCACCTCTACTGACAAGTCATCCCACTCTTTTGCAACAGAGACGGGTTCGCTCTCTTTAACTGCTTGAAAGTAGCTCGCTTGGGTTTCGGGGGGGCAAACTTTAGTTCACTTTGCTTGGTTGTTCTCGCTAAACCATGATGCAAAAGGTACAAGGGTTGATCTTTGCTGTCTGTCGCTTTGATTGTTTCACTGCTATTTCATCTTTCCCTTACGGTACTGGGGTCTCTATCGCGTCTAAGTGTCTTTTCTATCGCCTATACTAAGACTGTAAAATGCTTTAGTTTAATTAGTTTAGTAAATTCTTTAGTTTTGGTGTACTATTTGTGTGGTTGAGCTAGAGGGGGGGCTTCAAGACGATCCGGTCTAGTAGATATCTTTCAGGTGTAAGCTGAGTGCTTTGGTGTTATAGCTACGTCTTGATATTCTAAGTACACCTTCCGGTACACTTACCTTGTTACGACTTACCTCATCTTCAGCGTATTTATGGTATTAGTTATGTGGGATGTGGCTTTTGAGGAGGGTGACGGGCGGTATGTACGTGCCCCAGGGCCGGCTTTTCTTTCTTATGAGACGTTAGTAAACCAATTACATAGCCTTGTCAAGACTAAATCACAGGTAAAAATCCTGTACATCTCATGTGGCCAACCACTCCCAACTAGGATTCCAAGACGCCTCATCACCCATCATAGAAGAACTCGTTGAATTCCACGACCACGCCCTAATCGTTGCCCTAGCTATCTGCAGCCTAGTTCTCTACCTTTTAGCCCACATACTAACAGAAAAACTCTCGTCCAATGCTGTAGACGCCCAAGAAGTAGAGCTGATCTGGACAATCCTACCTGCTATCGTCCTGGTACTCCTCGCCCTCCCATCCCTACAAATCCTCTACATAATGGACAAAATCGATGAACCAGACCTCACCCTAAAAGCCATCGGCCACCAATGATACTGAAGCTACGAATACACAGACTTCAAAGACCTATCATTCGACTCCTACATAGTGCCCACCCCAGACTTACCCAACGGCCACTTCCGACTGCTAGAAGTTGACCACCGCGTAGTTATCCCAATAGAATCCCCCATCCGCGTGATCATTACTGCAGGAGACGTACTCCACTCCTGAGCAGTCCCAACGCTCGGAGTTAAAACAGACGCAATCCCAGGCCGACTAAACCAAACTTCATTCATTACCACCCGGCCTGGGATTTTTTACGGACAATGCTCAGAAATTTGCGGGGCTAATCACAGCTACATACCCATTGTAGTAGAATCAACCCCACTCCCACATTTCGAGGCCTGATCGTCCCTTCTATCATCATCCTAATCATTAAGAAGCTATGCAACAGCACTAGCCTTTTAAGCTAGCCAAAGAGGGACTTCCCCCTCCTTAATGATATGCCACAGCTTAACCCCGCACCATGATTTTCAATCATAATTATAACCTGATTAACCCTAGCACTCCTCATCCAACCAAAACTACTAGCCTTCACCACAACCAACCCCCCATCAAATAAGACCTCCCTCACTACCAAACCCACACCATGATCCTGACCATGAACCTAAGCTTCTTTGACCAATTTTCCAGCCCCAATCTATTCGGCATCCCCTTAATCCTACTATCCCTACTCTTCCCAGCCCTACTATTCCCGTCCCCAAACAACCGATGAATCAACAACCGCCTTTCTACTATCCAAACATGACTCCTTCACCTAATCACAAAACAACTAATAGTCCCACTCAACAAAAATGGCCACAAATGAGCCATAATATTTACATCCCTAATAATCATACTTCTTACAATCAACCTTCTAGGCCTCCTTCCATATACATTCACCCCAACCACCCAACTATCTATGAACATAGCCCTAGCCTTCCCACTATGGCTCGCCACACTACTAACAGGCATGTTTAACCATGTACGTGCCCCAGGGCCGGCTTAAAGTAGGCTCTATTGTCCCACTTTACTGCTAAATCCGCCTTCCAGAAGTGGTTTCACGCTTCTTTCCGTGTGCCCTATGAATAGGGAATGTAGCCCATTTCTTCCACTCCATAGGCTATACCTTGACCTGTCTTATTAGCGGGGTGCTATTGTGTCCACTGTTGTGCTCTCATTCGAGGTGGGCTGGCGACGGCGGTATGTAGGCTGTGTTGGCAAGGGGTGGTTGGGTTAATCGGGGATTATCGATTGTAGAACAGGCTCCTCTAGGTGGGTTTGGGGCACCGCCAAGTCCTTAGAGTTTTAAGCGTTTGTGCTCGTAGTTCTCTGGCGGATACTTCGGTAAAGTAAGTATCAAGATTTAGGGCCAGGCATAGTGGGGTATCTAATCCCAGTTTGGGCCCTGGCTTTCGTGGGTTTAAATCAGTCGTTAGTTCCTAAGATCATCTTAATGGTGTGTTTAGGTGCATCTTGGGCTTATGACAGCTCAGTTGCATTTTGATCTTAGTTAGCTAGGATAGGCATTTTACCACTCTTTACGCCGTGTCAATAGGACGGTTGATTTGGGTTTCTTGTATGACCGCGGTGGCTGGCACAAGATTTACCAACCCTTGAAGTTAGGCTGTTGCTATAACTAAGTCAAGTTTGCACTCATTGCTTAATGTTAATTACTGCTGAATACCCGTGGGGGCGTGGCTTAGCGAGGCGTCTTGGGCTACTACTTGGGTGTGCCTGATACCCGCTCCTCAAGGCCTGTATGGGGGTAGGTGGTCGAGGGCGTTTACACTGGGGCGCGGATACTTGCATGTATATATTTAGCAAAAACCAACCGTAAGGTTAGGGCTAAGTCTTTTGTCCGCAGGCATGTTTTATGCCATCTTGGCAACTTCAGTGCCATGCTTTGTGTTAAGCTATGTGGACGGGGGTGTGGTTAGCTGATAGTTGAGTGGTGAGTGAGAGTGAAGTATATGAAATTATTGCTTGTGTTTACTATTTTTAGTACTGGAGTTTCTCTAATAAGTTTAAGTTATTTTGTATGTGTTTGTGTGTATATGTACATCGTTCCGATGATGTCATGGAAGGGATGATTAATGGAGTTTTAGAGGTAGTTTGCTGGGATTGGGCGATGAAGGTTTATGCTACATGGTGGTTAGCGAAAGTTTACTGGTTTAGTTTGTGAAGCGCAGGGGTTGCGCTTAATGATTTGTTGTTTTGTGCTATGTCCAACGAGCATTCATCCAATAGCCCCATTTAACCCGGAGGGTGGAGGTAACATTAACTGAATGTGGTCAAAGTGCATCAGTGTCAGGATGATTCCCCATATACGCCAACCGTCTCATCGAGGGACCCTTGAAATATAGGATAGGCCGTGAGGCAGGTGTGTCCAGGCTTAGATTGTGGGACCCCCGAGATCACTGGGAATAGCCACCTGTGAGGTAACCCCGGAAAAAATAAGAGGAACCAGAGGCGCCAAAAAGCTGGAACATGCCGCGATTACGCATTGAGAAGGTGAAAGTACTCACAGATGCCACTTTGAAGGGCAAGGAGGGGTGAGTGAACCCAATGGATGGCCCTGACCGAGGAACCAGAGGCGCAAAAATGTGAGGAGGGCGAGGGGTTTAGGGGGAACGTATGGGCCTGAAGCTAGTCATACCGGACATTATGTGCAACGGGTTGCTGATTTCACGTGAGGAGTACGATTAATAAATCCGTCTGATACGAACTGCATGAGATATGTGGTGGAGAGTTGTTGTTGGAGCATGTCCTGTGAGCATTCATTAAAATGGGGTCTTGTTATGCGCTTGAGTGGAGTTGTATTGGGTGTTGTGGGGTATGGTCCTAGAACATTCATGCCGGGTGGTTTGGTAGGAGTGTGTTTAAGGGTTTAATGGCCGTGTACATGTATGGGTTTAGCACCTGCTTATAAGATAGTCCGTATATAATGTATATTACTGGTACTATAGTATGTATGTATATGGGGTATATAAATTTATGCACGAATATGCATAACCAAATACCCCCGCCTCGGGGGGGGGGGGGGGGTTAAGCATAATGGCATAGATGGGGTAGAATTATTGGGGGCTTGCGGTTAGTTCCTGTAGTTGAGAACAATGGCGGCTTTTCGAGCCGCAGGCCTCGGGTAGTGTCCGGGCAGGAATAATGACTTATTTTATGTTTTTTTTAGGGATTTGCTTTGCGGTGGGTGTTTTGGGTGTGGCGTCGAATCCTTCGCCGTATTATGGGGTTGTTGGTTTGGTGTTAGCGTCTGTGGCGGGGTGCGGGTGGTTGCTGGGCCTTGGGGTTTCGTTCGTGGCTTTAGTGCTGTTTATGGTGTATTTGGGGGGTATGCTGGTGGTGTTTGTTTATTCAGTAGCTTTAGCAGCGGAGCCTTTCCCTGGGGCTTGGGGGGATTGACGGGTGATTGGATGTGCAGTAGCGTTTGTGGCAATTGTTTTTGGGGGGTTGGTGTTTGGGGGGTTTATGGGGGCTTGGAAGTTCGGGGTTTCTACTGTGAATAATGTTGGGGTGTTTGTTGTTCGGTCGGATTTTAGTGGAGTTTCCATGTTTTATTCACATGGGGCAGGGATGTTTTTAGTGGCGGGTTGGGGGCTGTTGTTGACTTTGTTTGTTGTATTGGAGCTTGTGCGGGGGTTGTCGCGGGGTGCTATTCGGGCGGTTTAGGGGTTAGGGTCAGAGAATAGTTTATTGAAAATGCCAGCTTTGGGAGCTGGAGATAAAGGTTTGAGTCCTTTTTTTCTGAGTTTGGGGTACTCTAAGAAGTGGTAAGTCTTCAATCTTTGGTTTACAAGACCAATGTTTTTATAAACTATTAGAGTATTTAGCAGTTGAGTATTTTGTTTTCTAGGGCGCTTGCGGCGGGGAGGAGAAATAGGAGGATAGTGAAGTAGGCGATTGAAGCGAGTTGGCCGATGATGATGAATGGGTGTTCGACGGGTTGGCTTCCTACTCATGTTAGGACGAGGAGGTCGGCGACTAGTACTCAGAATAGGAGCTGGGAGAGTGGTCGGAATGTTATTGCTCGTTGTTTTGATTTGTGCAGGAATGGGATTAGGAATAGGATCAGTACGGAGGCGGCCAGTGCTAATACGCCTCCTAGTTTATTTGGGATTGAACGTAGGATGGCGTAGGCGAATAGGAAGTATCATTCTGGCTTGATGTGTGGTGGGGTTACTAGCGGGTTTGCTGGGGTGAAGTTTTCTGGGTCTCCCAGGAGGTTAACCGCTCATGCTTCTTTCTTATGAGACGTTAGTAAACCAATTACATAGCCTTGTCAAGACTAAATCACAGGTAAAAATCCTGTACATCTCATGTGGCCAACCACTCCCAACTAGGATTCCAAGACGCCTCATCACCCATCATAGAAGAACTCGTTGAATTCCACGACCACGCCCTAATCGTTGCCCTAGCTATCTGCAGCCTAGTTCTCTACCTTTTAGCCCACATACTAACAGAAAAACTCTCGTCCAATGCTGTAGACGCCCAAGAAGTAGAGCTGATCTGGACAATCCTACCTGCTATCGTCCTGGTACTCCTCGCCCTCCCATCCCTACAAATCCTCTACATAATGGACGAAATCGACGAACCAGACCTCACCCTAAAAGCCATCGGCCACCAATGATACTGAAGCTACGAATACACAGACTTCAAAGACCTATCATTCGACTCCTACATAGTGCCCACCCCAGACTTACCCAACGGCCACTTCCGACTGCTAGAAGTTGACCACCGCGTAGTTATCCCAATAGAATCCCCCATCCGCGTGATCATTACTGCAGGAGACGTACTCCACTCCTGAGCAGTCCCAACGCTCGGAGTTAAAACAGACGCAATCCCAGGCCGACTAAACCAAACTTCATTCATTACCACCCGGCCTGGGATTTTTTACGGACAATGCTCAGAAATTTGCGGGGCTAATCACAGCTACATACCCATTGTAGTAGAATCAACCCCACTCCCACATTTCGAGGCCTGATCGTCCCTTCTATCATCATCCTAATCATTAAGAAGCTATGCAACAGCACTAGCCTTTTAAGCTAGCCAAAGAGGGACTTCCCCCTCCTTAATGATATGCCACAGCTTAACCCCGCACCATGATTTTCAATCATAATTATAACCTGATTAACCCTAGCACTCCTCATCCAACCAAAACTACTAGCCTTCACCACAACCAACCCCCCATCAAATAAGACCTCCCTCACTACCAAACCCACACCATGATCCTGACCATGAACCTAAGCTTCTTTGACCAATTTTCCAGCCCCAATCTATTCGGCATCCCCTTAATCCTACTATCCCTACTCTTCCCAGCCCTACTATTCCCGTCCCCAAACAACCGATGAATCAACAACCGCCTTTCTACTATCCAAACATGACTCCTTCACCTAATCACAAAACAACTAATAGTCCCACTCAACAAAAATGGCCACAAATGAGCCATAATATTTACATCCCTAATAATCATACTTCTTACAATCAACCTTCTAGGCCTCCTTCCATATACATTCACCCCAACCACCCAACTATCTATGAACATAGCCCTAGCCTTCCCACTATGGCTCGCCACACTACTAACAGGCCTACGAAACCAACCATCAGCCTCTTTAGCCCACCTATTACCCGAAGGTACCCCTACACCCCTAATCCCCGCACTAATCCTGATCGAAACAACCAGCCTACTAATCCGCCCCCTAGCCCTCGGAGTCCGCCTTACAGCCAACCTTACAGCAGGACACTTACTCATCCAACTCATCTCTACAGCCTCCATTGCATTAATACCCACCCTTCCTGCAGTATCCATCCTAACAATAATCATCCTACTACTCCTAACCATCCTAGAAGTAGCAGTAGCCATAATCCAGGCCTACGTCTTCGTGCTCCTTCTAAGCCTATACTTACAAGAAAACATCTAATGGCACACCAAGCACACTCATACCACATAGTTGACCCAAGCCCTTGACCAATCTTCGGGGCAGCCGCCGCCCTACTCACAACCTCAGGATTAATCATGTGATTCCACTACAACTCATCCATACTACTAACCCTAGGCCTCATCTCAATACTCCTAGTAATACTCCAATGATGACGAGACATTGTACGAGAAAGCACCTTCCAAGGCCATCACACTCCCACAGTCCAAAAAGGCCTACGATACGGCATAATCCTTTTCATCACATCCGAAGCATTCTTCTTCTTAGGGTTCTTCTGAGCGTTCTTCCACTCGAGCCTGGCCCCAACCCCAGAACTAGGAGGCCAATGACCCCCAACAGGAATTAAACCACTCAACCCGATAGAAGTCCCCCTACTAAACACAGCCATCCTACTAGCCTCAGGCGTTACCGTAACGTGAGCCCATCACAGCATCACAGAAGGAAACCGAAAACACGCCATCCACGCCCTAACCCTAACGATCCTCCTGGGATTCTACTTCACAGCCCTACAAGCAATAGAATACCACGAAGCCCCATTCTCAATCGCCGATAGCGTCTACGGATCTACCTTCTTCGTTGCCACTGGATTCCACGGACTCCACGTAATCATCGGATCCTCCTTCCTGACCGTCTGCCTCTTCCGACTGATCAAGTTCCACTTTACATCAGACCACCACTTCGGATTCGAGGCAGCAGCCTGATACTGACACTTCGTAGACGTCATCTGACTATTCCTCTACATAACCATCTACTGATGAGGATCTTGCTCTTCTAGTATATTAATTACAATTGACTTCCAATCTCTAGAATCTGGTATAAACCCAGAGGAGAGCAATGAACGCACTCATGTTCATATTCGCCCTATCATCAATCCTAAGCGCCGCCCTAACCGCATTAAACTTCTGACTCGCCCAAATAAACCCCGACTCAGAGAAACTCTCACCGTACGAATGTGGATTCGACCCACTTGGATCTGCTCGATTACCATTCTCAGTCCGATTCTTCCTCAGTAGCCATCCTGTTCGTCCTATTCGACCTAGAAATCGCCCTCCTACTCCCCCTGCCATGAGCCGTCCAACTCCAATCCCCCCTAATGACCCTCACCTGAACTGTAGTGATCCTCCTTCTCCTAACACTCGGACTGGCCTACGAGTGAATTCAAGGGGGCCTAGAATGAGCAGAATAACAGAAAGTTAGTCTAACCAAAAAGATAGCTGGTTTCGACCCAGCAGATTACAGCCAACCCTGTAACTTTCTTATGTCGCCCCTACATTTAAGCTTCTACTCAGCCTTCATTTTCAGCGGACTAGGGCTAGCCTTCCACCGAACCCACCTAGTATCCGCCCTACTATGCCTTGAAAGCATAATATTATCGATATTCGTAGGCCTATCAATATGATCCATCGAAAACCAAGTCTCCTCATTCACCGTGGTACCAATTCTCATGCTAACCTTCTCAGCGTGTGAGGCGGGCACAGGCCTGGCCATCCTAGTAGCCTCCACCCGCACACATGGCTCCGACCATCTACACAACCTAAACCTCCTGCAATGCTAAAAATCATCCTACCCACAATCATACTTCTTCCAACAGCCCTGCTGTCTCCACCAAAATTTCTATGGACTAACACCACCTTATACAGCCTCCTAATCGCTGCCCTAAGCCTACAGTGATTAATCCCAACCTACTACCCCTACAAATTTTTATCCAACTGAACAGGAATTGACCAAATCTCATCCCCCCTCCTAGTACTATCCTGCTGACTACTCCCACTCATAATCATAGCAAGCCAAAACCACCTGCAACAAGAACCCCTACAATGCAAACGAATCTTTATCTCAACCTTAGTCGCAGTCCAGCCATTCATCCTACTAGCCTTTTCCACCACAGAACTAGCACTATTTTACATCTCATTTGAAGCAACCCTCATTCCCACCCTAATCTTAATCACCAGATGGGGGAACCAACCAGAACGCCTAAGCGCTGGCATCTACCTGCTATTCTACACGCCAGTAAGCTCTCTACCCCTGCTAATCACAATCATACACCTATACGTGAAAATTGGCACCCTGCACCTGCCAACCCTACAACTAACCCACCCAACCCTATCCACCTCATGGACAGGAATACTATCAGGTCTAGCACTGCTCATAGCATTCATAGTAAAAGCCCCACTATACGGCCTACACCTCTGACTGCCAAAAGCCCACGTAGAAGCACCCATCGCAGGCTCAATACTCCTCGCCGCCCTACTACTAAAGCTAGGAGGATACGGAATTATACGAGTCACTCTATTTATGGGCCCACTGTCCAACCTCCTGCACTACCCCTTCCTAACCCTGGCCCTATGAGGCGCCCTAATGACTAGCTCAATCTGCCTACGACAGACAGACCTAAAATCACTAATCGCTTATTCATCCGTTAGCCACATAGGCCTAGTTATCGCCGCAGGAATAATCCAAACCCACTGATCATTCTCAGGGGCAATGATCCTAATAATTTCCCATGGACTAACTTCCTCCATACTATTCTGCCTAGCCAACACAAACTATGAACGTACGCACAGCCGAATTCTACTACTCACACGAGGCCTACAACCTCTCCTACCACTCATAGCTACCTGATGATTGCTGGCCAATCTAACAAACATAGCCTTACCCCCAACAACAAACCTCATAGCAGAGCTAACCATTATAATCACCTTATTCAACTGATCTGCCTTCACGATCATCCTAACAGGAATCGCAACCCTACTAACCGCCTCCTACACCTTATTCATACTACTAATGACCCAACGAGGCTCAATCCCCTCCCACATCACATCTATGCAAAACTCAACCACGCGAGAACACCTGCTCATAACACTCCACATTATCCCAATATTCCTCCTAATCCTCAAACCCGAACTGATCTCCGGAATCCCCTCATGCAAGTATAGTTTAAACCAAACATTAGACTGTGATTCTAAGAATAGAAGTTCAAACCTTCTTACCTGCCGAGGGGAGGGTTTAACCAACAAGAGCTGCTAACTCTTACATCTGAGCCTAAAACCTCAGCCCCCTTACTTTTAAAGGATAACAGCAATCCACTGGTCTTAGGAACCACCCATCTTGGTGCAAATCCAAGTAAAAGTAGTGAACCCCACACTACTAATCAACTCCCTCACACTACTCACGCTGACAATCCTCCTAACCCCAATCATCCTGCCATTTCTATTTAAAAACTTTAAAAACACCCCACAAGCCACCACCCGCGCTGTTAAAACCGCATTCCTAATTAGCCTAGCCCCTACAACCGCATTCATCTACTCGGGAGTAGAATCTGTCACCTGCCACTGGGAGTGAAAATTCATTATAAACTTTAAAATCCCCCTGAGCCTAAAAATAGACCAATACTCAATAACATTTCTTCCAATCGCCCTATTTGTAACATGATCAATCCTACAATTCGCCATATGATACATGGCCTCAGAGCCATACGTAACAAAATTTTTCACCTACCTACTGACATTCCTAGTCGCCATACTCCTCCTAACAACCGCAAACAACATATTCCTCCTATTCGTAGGCTGGGAAGGAGTACGAATCATGTCCTTCCTTCTCATCGGCTGATGACAAGGCCGAGCAGATGCCAACACCGCCGCCCTACGAGCCGTAATCTACAACCGAATCGGAGACATCGGACTGATCCTGAGCATAGCATGACTAGCTTCAACATTCAACACCTGAGAGATCCAACAAGCCGTACACCCCCACCAAACCCCAATCCTCCCCCTCATAGGATTAATCCTCGCAGCCGCAGGAAAATCCGCCCAATTTGGACTCCACCCATGACTGCCCGCAGCAATAGAAGGCCCCACCCCAGTATCAGCCCTACTGCACTCCAGTACCATAGTAGTAGCCGGAATCTTCCTGCTCATCCGCATGCACCCCCTGCTAGCCACCAACCAGACAGCCCTAACTGCCTGCCTATGCCTAGGTGCTCTATCAACCCTATTCGCTGCCACATGCGCCCTAACCCAAAATGACATCAAAAAAATCATTGCTTTCTCAACATCCAGCCAACTAGGACTAATAATAGTCACTATCGGACTAAACCTCCCACAACTAGCCTTCCTACACATCTCAACCCATGCCTTCTTTAAAGCCATACTATTCCTATGCTCAGGGTCTATCATCCACAACCTAAACGGAGAACAAGATATCCGAAAGATAGGAGGCCTACAGAAAATACTCCCAGTCACTACTTCCTGCCTAACCATCGGAAACCTGGCGCTGATAGGAACCCCATTCCTAGCCGGATTCTACTCAAAAGACCTCATCATCGAAAGCTTAAACACATCATACCTAAATACTTGAGCCCTACTCCTAACCCTTATAGCCACAGCATTCACCGCAACCTACAGCATCCGCATAACCATCCTAGTCCAAGCTGGACAAACCCGAATCCCCCCAATAGTATCAATAAACGAAAACAACCCACTAATCACCGCCCCCCTAACCCGACTCGCCCTAGGCAGCATTACAGCAGGAATAATCATTACCTCTTTCATCACACCAACCAAAACCCCCCCAATAACCATACCCCTTATCACCAAAACCGCTGCCATCCTCATAACAATCCTAGGAATCATCCTAGGCCCCTCATGTACAGGGCCACACCCCTCTAACGGCGCAAGCTTACATAGAAACATTATTAACAGACCTAGACAGATACAAAAACCCCTACAAGACCACGTATTAACTAACCCTGTTAACCCGACTCAGGAGCGCCTATAAGAGCGATTAAAATCTGTGAAAGGAACTCGGCAAATTAATAAGGCCCGACTGTTTACCAAAAACATAGCCTTCAGCAAATTAAACAAGTATTGAAGGTGATGCCTGCCCGGTGACTTAGGTTTAACGGCCGCGGTATCCTAACCGTGCAAAGGTAGCGCAATCAATTGTCCCATAAATCGAGACTTGTATGAATGGCTAAACGAGGTCTTAACTGTCTCTCACAGATAATCAGTGAAATTGATCTCCCCGTGCAAAAGCGGGGATGTGAACATAAGACGAGAAGACCCTGTGGAACTTAAAAATCAACGACCACCGCGAATCCTCAATCAACCCCACTGGGACCACTACCATCGCAGAGCCTGGTCGATATTTTTCGGTTGGGGCGACCTTGGAGGAGAACAAATCCTCCAAAAACAAGACCATACCTCTTTACCTAGAGCTACCCCTCAAAGTGCTAACAGTGACCAGACCCAATATAATTGATTAATGGACCAAGCTACCCCAGGGATAACAGCGCAATCCCCCTCAAGAGCCCATATCGACAGGGGGGTTTACGACCTCGATGTTGGATCAGGACATCCTAATGGTGCAGCCGCTATTAAGGGTTCGTTTGTTCAACGATTAACAGTCCTACGTGATCTGAGTTCAGACCGGAGCAATCCAGGTCGGTTTCTATCTATGACACACTCTCCCCAGTACGAAAGGACCGGGAAAGTGGGGCCAATACCACAAGCACGCCCCCCCCCTCTAAGCAGTGAAACCAACTAAACCGTGAAGAGGGCCTTCCCCCACCACTTTCAATCCTAGAAAAGGACCAGCTAGAGTGGCAGAGCCCGGCAAGTGCAGAAGGCTTAAGCCCTTTCCCCAGAGGTTCAAATCCTCTCCCTAGCTTCACCCATGATTCAAATAACAACACTAAGCTGCCTCGTTATATCCCTCCTATACATCATCCCAATCCTGATTGCCGTAGCCTTCCTAACCCTAGTAGAACGGAAAATCCTAAGCTACATACATAATACTGCAGTTACTCCAGAGAGTGCACAGGCACCAATGGGGATGCACATCAGTGAGTCCAGAGAGTGCACTGGCACCACTGGGGATGCAGTGCAGTGAGTCCAGAGAGTGCTCTGGCACCACTGGGGATGCAGTGCAGTGAGTCCACAGAGTGCACTAGCACCACTGGGGATGCAGTGCAGTGAGTCCAGAGAGTGCACTGGCAACACTGGGGTTGCACTGCAGTGAGTCCAGAGAGTGCACTGGCACCACTGGGGATGCAGTGCAGTGAGTCCAGAGTGTGCACTGGCACCATTGGAGATGCAGTGCAGTGAGTCCAGAGAGTGCACTGGCACCACTGGGGATGCAGTGCAGTGAGTCCAGAGAGTGCACTGGCACCACTGGGGATGCAGTGCAGTGAGTCCAGAGAGTGCACTGGCACCACTGGGGATGCACTGCAGTGAGTCCAGAGAGTGCACTGGCACCACTGGGGATGCAGTGCAGTGAGTCCAGTGAGTGTACTGGCACCACTGGGGATGCACTGCAGTGAGTCCAGAGAGTGCATTGGCACCACTTGGGATGCACTGCAGTGAGTCCAGAGAGTGCACTTGCACCACTGGGGATGCAGTGCAGTGAGTCCAGAGAGTGCACTGGCACCACTGGGGATGCAGTGCAGTGAGTCCAGAGAGGGCACTGGCACCAATGGGGATGCACAGCAGTGAGTCCACAGAGTGCACTGGCACCACTGGGGATGCAGTACAGTGAGTCCAGAGAGTGCACTGGCACCACTGGGGATGCACTGCAGTGAGTCCAGAGAGTGCACTGGCACCACTGGCGATGCAGTGCAGTGAGTCCAGAGAGTGCACGGGCTCCACTGGGGATGCACTGCAGTGAGTCCACAGAGTGCACTGGCACCACTGGGGATGCAGTGCAGTGAGTCCAGAGAGTGCACTGGCTCCACTGGGGATGCAGTGCAGTGAGTCCAGAGAGTGCTCTGGCACCACTGGGGATGCAGTGCAGTGAGTCCACAGAGTGCACTAGCACCACTGGGGATGCAGTGCAGTGAGTCCAGAGAGTGCACTGGCACCACTGGGGATGCACTGCAGTGAGTCCAGAGAGTGCACTGGCACCACTGGGGATGCAGTGCAGTGAGTCCAGAATGTGCACTGGCACTACTGGGAATGCAGTGCAGTGAGTCCAGAGATCGCACTGGCACCACGGGGGATGCACTTCAGTGAGTCCAGAGAGTGCACTGGCACCACTGGGGATGCAGTGCAGTGAGTCCAGAGAGTGCACTGGCACCACTGGGGATGCAGTGCAGTGAGTCCAGAGAGTGCACTGGCACCAGAGGGAATGCACTGCAGTGAGTCCAGTGAGTGCACAGGCACCACTGGGGATGCAGTGCAGTGAGTGCAGGGAGTGCACTGGCACCACTGGGGATGCAGTGCAGTGAGTCCAGAGAGTGCAGTGGCACCACTGGGGATGCAGTGCAGTGAGTCCAGAGAGTGCACAGGCAGCACTGAGAATGCCCTTCAGTGAGTCCAGAGAGTGCACTGGCACCACTGGGGACGCAGTGCTGTGACTCCGGAGAGCGCACTGGCACCACTGGGGATGCAGTGCAGTCAGTCCAGTGAGTGCACTGACTCCACTGGGGATGCACTTCAGTGACTCGAGAGAGTGCACTGGCACCACTGGCGATGCACTGCAGTGAGTCCAGAGAGTGCACTGGCACCACTGGGGATGCACTGCAGTGAGTCCAGAGAGTGCACTGGCACCACTGGGGATGCAGTGCAGTGAGTCCAGAGAGTGCACTGGCACCACTGGGGATGCACTGCAGTGAGTCCAGAGAGTGCACAAGCACCCCTGGGAATGTAGTGCAGTGAATCCAGTGAGTGCACTGGCACCAGTGGGGATGCACTGCAGTGAGTCCAGAGAGTGCACTGGCACCACTGGGGATGCACTGCAGTGAGCCCAGAGAGTGCACTGGCACCACTGGAGATGCAGTACAGTGAGTCCAGTGAATGCACTGGCAACACTAGGGATGCAGTGCAGTGAGCCCAGAGAGTGCACTGGCACCACTGGTGATGCAGTATAGTGAGTCCAGTGAGTGCACTGGCACCACTGGGGATGCAGTGCAGTGAGTCCAGAGAGTGCACTGGCACCACTGGGGATGCAGTGCAGTGAGTACAGAGAGTGCACTGGCACCAGTGATGATGCAGTACAGTGAGTCCAGTGAGTGCACTGGCACCACTGGGGATGTAGTGCAGTGACTCGAGAGAGTGCACTGGCACCACTGGGGATGCAGTGCAGTGACTCCAGAGAGTGCACTGGCACCACTTGGGATGCAGTGCAGTGAGTCCAGAGAGTGCACTGGCACCACTGGGGATGCAGTGCAGTGAGTCCAGAGAGTGCATTGGCACCACTGGTGATGCAGTGCAGTGAGTCCAGAGAGTGCACTGGCACCACTGGGGATGCACTGCAGTGAGTCCACAGAGTGCACTGGTACCACTGGGGATGCAGTGCAGTGAGTCCAGAGAGTGCACTGGCACCACTGGGGATGCACTGCAGTGAGTCCAGAGAGTGCACTGGCACCACTGGGGATGCAGTGCAGTGAGTCCAGAGAGTGCACTGGCACCACTGGGGATGCAGTGCATTGAGTCCAGAGAGTGCACTGGCACCACTGGGGATGCAGTGCAGTGAGTCCAGAGAGTGCACTGGCACCACTGGGGATGCACTGCAGTGAGTCCAGAGAGCGCACTGGCACCACTGGGGATGCACTGCAGTGAGTCCACAGAGTGCACTGGCACCACTGAGAATGCACTTCAGTGAGTCCAGAGAGTGCACTGGTACCACTGGGGATGCACTGCAGTGAGTCCAGAGAGTGCACTGGCACCACTGGGGATGCAGTGCAGTGAATCCAGTGAGTGCACTGGCACCACTGGGGATGCAGTGCAGTGAGTCAAGAGAGTGCACTGGCACCACTGGGGATGCGGTGCCGGGAGTCCAGAGAGTGCACTGGCACCACTGGGGATGCAGTGCAGTGAGTCCAGAGAGTGCACTGGCACCACTGGGGATGCAGTGCAGTGAGTCCAGAGAGTGCACTGGCACCACTGGGGATGCACTGCAGTGAGTCCAGAGAGTGCTCTGGCACCACTGGGGATGCAGTGCAGTGAGTCCAGAGAGTGCACTGGCACCACTGGGGATGCGGTGCGGTGAGTCCAGAGAGTGCACTGGCACCACTGGGGATGCAGTGCAGTCAGTCCAGAGAGTGCACTGGCACCACTGGTGATGCACTGCAGTTACTCCAGAGAGTGCACTGGCACCACTGGGGATGCAGTGCTCTGAGTCCAGACAGTGCACTGGCACCACTGGGGATGCGGTGCGGTGAGTCCAGAGAGTGCACTGGCACCACTGGGGATGCACTGAAGTGAGCCCAGAGAGTGCACTGGCACCACTGGGGATGCAGTGCAGTGAATCCAGTGAGTGCACTGGCACCACTGGGGATGCAGTGCAGTGAGTCAAGAGAGTGCACTGGCACCACTGGGGATGCACTGCAGTGAGCCCAGAGAGTGCACTGGCACCACTGGGGATGCAGTGCTGTGACTCCAGAGAGCGCACTGGCACCACTGGGGATGCAGTGCAGTGAGTGCAGAGAGTGCACTGGCACCACTGGGGATGGGTTTCAAGCCAACTGCATTAACCGCTCATGCTTCTTTCTTATGAGACGTTAGTAAACCAATTACATAGCCTTGTCAAGACTAAATCACAGGTAAAAATCCTGTACATCTCATGTGGCCAACCACTCCCAACTAGGATTCCAAGAACCAGGAGGTTCGGTGAAAATAGGGCTAGTGCTATTAGAGGGGTGATTATTAGGGTAAGCCCTAAGCTGTCTTTCATGGAGAAGTGTGGGTGGAATGGGATTTTGTCGCAGTCTGATACGATTCCTAGTGGGTTATTTGAGCCTGATTCGTGTAGGAAGGTTAGGTGGACTAGGGTGATTCCTGCAATTAGGAAGGGCAGTAGGAAGTGGATGGCGAAGAATCGGGTTAAGGTTGGATTGTCTACTGAGAATCCTCCTCAGGCTCATTCTACTAGAGTTTGCCCAATGTACGGGATGGCTGAGAATAGGTTGGTGATTACGGTGGCCCCTCAGAATGACATTTGTCCTCATGGTAGGACATACCCTACGAAGGCAGTTGCTATTAGGGTGAGTAGGAGGATTAATCCTGTGTTTCAGGTTTCTTTGTATAGGTAGGAGCCGTAGTAGAGGCCTCGTCCGATGTGTAAGTAGATGCAGATAAAGAAGAGCGAAGCACCATTGGCGTGGAGGTTGCGGATGAGCCATCCGTACTGGACGTCTCGGCATGTGTGAGCTACTGAGGAGAAGGCGAGTGAAGTGTCTGCGGTGTAGTGTATGGCTAGTAGCAGGCCTGTTAGGATTTGTGTGGCTAAGCAGATGGCTAGAAGGGAGCCGAAGTTTCATCAGGCAGAGATGTTGGAGGGGGCAGGTAGGTCGATTAGGGAGTTGTTGATTATTTTTAGTAGGGGATGGGATTTGCGGATGTTAGGGGCCATTAGTGAGTCTGTGTGTTATTAGGATTATTACCAGGATGGAGAGGGCGAAGGATCCTAGGTAGGCCTTAATTAGCCCTGTGTGTATTGAGGTTGCGGCTTTGCTTGCGGCTACTTGTAGTTCAGCAAGGCCCTCTGGCCCTATTTTTTTGAGTCAGGAGAGGTCGATCAAGTGTAGGGCAATGTTTTGTCCCTTTTCTAGTAGGTTTTTGGAGAAGAATCGGTGTACTAGGGGGTTGAAGTACCCTAATGCAGAGGAGAAGTTTATGAGGGGGGTTGGTTTGGGGTGAGTGAGGGTGTGTGTTATGTTCGATAGTTCTAGGGCTAGGATGATTCCTAGGATTGTTATGAGGATGGCAGCAGTTTTGGTGATAAGGGGTATGGTTATTGGGGGGGTTTTGGTTGGTGTGATGAAAGAGGTAATGATTATTCCTGCTGTAATGCTGCCTAGGGCGAGTCGGGTTAGGGGGGCGGTGATTAGTGGGTTGTTTTCGTTTATTGATACTATTGGGGGGATTCGGGTTTGTCCAGCTTGGACTAGGATGGTTATGCGGATGCTGTAGGTTGCGGTGAATGCTGTGGCTATAAGGGTTAGGAGTAGGGCTCAAGTATTTAGGTATGATGTGTTTAAGCTTTCGATGATGAGGTCTTTTGAGTAGAATCCGGCTAGGAATGGGGTTCCTATCAGCGCCAGGTTTCCGATGGTTAGGCAGGAAGTAGTGACTGGGAGTATTTTCTGTAGGCCTCCTATCTTTCGGATATCTTGTTCTCCGTTTAGGTTGTGGATGATAGACCCTGAGCATAGGAATAGTATGGCTTTAAAGAAGGCATGGGTTGAGATGTGTAGGAAGGCTAGTTGTGGGAGGTTTAGTCCGATAGTGACTATTATTAGTCCTAGTTGGCTGGATGTTGAGAAAGCAATGATTTTTTTGATGTCATTTTGGGTTAGGGCGCATGTGGCAGCGAATAGGGTTGATAGAGCACCTAGGCATAGGCAGGCAGTTAGGGCTGTCTGGTTGGTGGCTAGCAGGGGGTGCATGCGGATGAGCAGGAAGATTCCGGCTACTACTATGGTACTGGAGTGCAGTAGGGCTGATACTGGGGTGGGGCCTTCTATTGCTGCGGGCAGTCATGGGTGGAGTCCAAATTGGGCGGATTTTCCTGCGGCTGCGAGGATTAATCCTATGAGGGGGAGGATTGGGGTTTGGTGGGGGTGTACGGCTTGTTGGATCTCTCAGGTGTTGAATGTTGAAGCTAGTCATGCTATGCTCAGGATCAGTCCGATGTCTCCGATTCGGTTGTAGATTACGGCTCGTAGGGCGGCGGTGTTGGCATCTGCTCGGCCTTGTCATCAGCCGATGAGAAGGAAGGACATGATTCGTACTCCTTCCCAGCCTACGAATAGGAGGAATATGTTGTTTGCGGTTGTTAGGAGGAGTATGGCGACTAGGAATGTCAGTAGGTAGGTGAAAAATTTTGTTACGTATGGCTCTGAGGCCATGTATCATATGGCGAATTGTAGGATTGATCATGTTACAAATAGGGCGATTGGAAGAAATGTTATTGAGTATTGGTCTATTTTTAGGCTCAGGGGGATTTTAAAGTTTATAATGAATTTTCACTCCCAGTGGCAGGTGACAGATTCTACTCCCGAGTAGATGAATGCGGTTGTAGGGGCTAGGCTAATTAGGAATGCGGTTTTAACAGCGCGGGTGGTGGCTTGTGGGGTGTTTTTAAAGTTTTTAAATAGAAATGGCAGGATGATTGGGGTTAGGAGGATTGTCAGCGTGAGTAGTGTGAGGGAGTTGATTAGTAGTGTGGGGTTCACTACTTTTACTTGGATTTGCACCAAGATGGGTGGTTCCTAAGACCAGTGGATTGCTGTTATCCTTTAAAAGTAAGGGGGCTGAGGTTTTAGGCTCAGATGTAAGAGTTAGCAGCTCTTGTTGGTTAAACCCTCCCCTCGGCAGGTAAGAAGGTTTGAACTTCTATTCTTAGAATCACAGTCTAATGTTTGGTTTAAACTATACTTGCATGAGGGGATTCCGGAGATCAGTTCGGGTTTGAGGATTAGGAGGAATATTGGGATAATGTGGAGTGTTATGAGCGGGTGTTCTCGCGTGGTTGAGTTTTGCATAGATGTGATGTGGGAGGGGATTGAGCCTCGTTGGGTCATTAGTAGTATGAATAAGGTGTAGGAGGCGGTTAGTAGGGTTGCGATTCCTGTTAGGATGATCGTGAAGGCAGATCAGTTGAATAAGGTGATTATAATGGTTAGCTCTGCTATGAGGTTTGTTGTTGGGGGTAAGGCTATGTTTGTTAGATTGGCCAGCAATCATCAGGTAGCTATGAGTGGTAGGAGAGGTTGTAGGCCTCGTGTGAGTAGTAGAATTCGGCTGTGCGTACGTTCATAGTTTGTGTTGGCTAGGCAGAATAGTATGGAGGAAGTTAGTCCATGGGAAATTATTAGGATCATTGCCCCTGAGAATGATCAGTGGGTTTGGATTATTCCTGCGGCGATAACTAGGCCTATGTGGCTAACGGATGAATAAGCGATTAGTGATTTTAGGTCTGTCTGTCGTAGGCAGATTGAGCTAGTCATTAGGGCGCCTCATAGGGCCAGGGTTAGGAAGGGGTAGTGCAGGAGGTTGGACAGTGGGCCCATAAATAGAGTGACTCGTATAATTCCGTATCCTCCTAGCTTTAGTAGTAGGGCGGCGAGGAGTATTGAGCCTGCGATGGGTGCTTCTACGTGGGCTTTTGGCAGTCAGAGGTGTAGGCCGTATAGTGGGGCTTTTACTATGAATGCTATGAGCAGTGCTAGACCTGATAGTATTCCTGTCCATGAGGTGGATAGGGTTGGGTGGGTTAGTTGTAGGGTTGGCAGGTGCAGGGTGCCAATTTTCACGTATAGGTGTATGATTGTGATTAGCAGGGGTAGAGAGCTTACTGGCGTGTAGAATAGCAGGTAGATGCCAGCGCTTAGGCGTTCTGGTTGGTTCCCCCATCGGGTGTTTAAGATTAGGGTGGGAATGAGGGTTGCTTCAAATGAGATGTAAAATAGTGCTAGTTCTGTGGTGGAAAAGGCTAGTAGGATGAATGGCTGGACTGCGACTAAGGTTGAGATAAAGATTCGTTTGCGTTGTAGGGGTTCTTGTTGCAGGTGGTTTTGGCTTGCTATGATTATGAGTGGGAGTAGTCAGCAGGATAGTACTAGGAGGGGGGATGAGATTTGGTCAATTCCTGTTCAGTTGGATAAAAATTTGTAGGGGTAGTAGGTTGGGATTAATCACTGTAGGCTTAGGGCAGCGATTAGGAGGCTGTATAAGGTGGTGTTAGTCCATAGAAATTTTGGTGGAGACAGCAGGGCTGTTGGAAGAAGTATGATTGTGGGTAGGATGATTTTTAGCATTGCAGGAGGTTTAGGTTGTGTAGATGGTCGGAGCCATGTGTGCGGGTGGAGGCTACTAGGATGGCCAGGCCTGTGCCCGCCTCACACGCTGAGAAGGTTAGCATGAGAATTGGTACCATGGTGAATGAGGAGACTTGGTTTTCGATGGATCATATTGATAGGCCTACGAATATCGATAATATTATGCTTTCAAGGCATAGTAGGGCGGATACTAGGTGGGTTCGGTGGAAGGCTAGCCCTAGTCCGCTGAAAATGAAGGCTGAGTAGAAGCTTAAATGTAGGGGCGACATAAGAAAGTTACAGGGTTGGCTGTAATCTGCTGGGTCGAAACCAGCTATCTTTTTGGTTAGACTAACTTTCTGTTATTCTGCTCATTCTAGGCCCCCTTGAATTCACTCGTAGGCCAGTCCGAGTGTTAGGAGAAGGAGGATCACTACAGTTCAGGTGAGGGTCATTAGGGGGGATTGGAGTTGGACGGCTCATGGCAGGGGGAGTAGGAGGGCGATTTCTAGGTCGAATAGGACGAACAGGATGGCTACTGAGGAAGAATCGGACTGAGAATGGTAATCGAGCAGATCCAAGTGGGTCGAATCCACATTCGTACGGTGAGAGTTTCTCTGAGTCGGGGTTTATTTGGGCGAGTCAGAAGTTTAATGCGGTTAGGGCGGCGCTTAGGATTGATGATAGGGCGAATATGAACATGAGTGCGTTCATTGCTCTCCTCTGGGTTTATACCAGATTCTAGAGATTGGAAGTCAATTGTAATTAATATACTAGAAGAGCAAGATCCTCATCAGTAGATGGTTATGTAGAGGAATAGTCAGATGACGTCTACGAAGTGTCAGTATCAGGCTGCTGCCTCGAATCCGAAGTGGTGGTCTGATGTAAAGTGGAACTTGATCAGTCGGAAGAGGCAGACGGTCAGGAAGGAGGATCCGATGATTACGTGGAGTCCGTGGAATCCAGTGGCAACGAAGAAGGTAGATCCGTAGACGCTATCGGCGATTGAGAATGGGGCTTCGTGGTATTCTATTGCTTGTAGGGCTGTGAAGTAGAATCCCAAGAGGATCGTTAGGGTTAGGGCGTGGATGGCATGTTTTCGGTTTCCTTCTGTGATGCTGTGATGGGCTCACGTTACGGTAACGCCTGAGGCTAGTAGGATGGCTGTGTTTAGTAGGGGGACTTCTATCGGGTTGAGTGGTTTAATTCCTGTTGGGGGTCATTGGCCTCCTAGTTCTGGGGTTGGGGCCAGGCTCGAGTGGAAGAACGCTCAGAAGAACCCTAAGAAGAAGAATGCTTCGGATGTGATGAAAAGGATTATGCCGTATCGTAGGCCTTTTTGGACTGTGGGAGTGTGATGGCCTTGGAAGGTGCTTTCTCGTACAATGTCTCGTCATCATTGGAGTATTACTAGGAGTATTGAGATGAGGCCTAGGGTTAGTAGTATGGATGAGTTGTAGTGGAATCACATGATTAATCCTGAGGTTGTGAGTAGGGCGGCGGCTGCCCCGAAGATTGGTCAAGGGCTTGGGTCAACTATGTGGTATGAGTGTGCTTGGTGTGCCATTAGATGTTTTCTTGTAAGTATAGGCTTAGAAGGAGCACGAAGACGTAGGCCTGGATTATGGCTACTGCTACTTCTAGGATGGTTAGGAGTAGTAGGATGATTATTGTTAGGATGGATACTGCAGGAAGGGTGGGTATTAATGCAATGGAGGCTGTAGAGATGAGTTGGATGAGTAAGTGTCCTGCTGTAAGGTTGGCTGTAAGGCGGACTCCGAGGGCTAGGGGGCGGATTAGTAGGCTGGTTGTTTCGATCAGGATTAGTGCGGGGATTAGGGGTGTAGGGGTACCTTCGGGTAATAGGTGGGCTAAAGAGGCTGATGGTTGGTTTCGTAGGCCTGTTAGTAGTGTGGCGAGCCATAGTGGGAAGGCTAGGGCTATGTTCATAGATAGTTGGGTGGTTGGGGTGAATGTATATGGAAGGAGGCCTAGAAGGTTGATTGTAAGAAGTATGATTATTAGGGATGTAAATATTATGGCTCATTTGTGGCCATTTTTGTTGAGTGGGACTATTAGTTGTTTTGTGATTAGGTGAAGGAGTCATGTTTGGATAGTAGAAAGGCGGTTGTTGATTCATCGGTTGTTTGGGGACGGGAATAGTAGGGCTGGGAAGAGTAGGGATAGTAGGATTAAGGGGATGCCAAATAGATTGGGGCTGGAAAATTGGTCAAAGAAGCTTAGGTTCATGGTCAGGATCATGGTGTGGGTTTGGTAGTGAGGGAGGTCTTATTTGATGGGGGGTTGGTTGTGGTGAAGGCTAGTAGTTTTGGTTGGATGAGGAGTGCTAGGGTTAATCAGGTTATAATTATGATTGAAAATCATGGTGCGGGGTTAAGCTGTGGCATATCATTAAGGAGGGGGAAGTCCCTCTTTGGCTAGCTTAAAAGGCTAGTGCTGTTGCATAGCTTCTTAATGATTAGGATGATGATAGAAGGGACGATCAGGCCTCGAAATGTGGGAGTGGGGTTGATTCTACTACAATGGGTATGTAGCTGTGATTAGCCCCGCAAATTTCTGAGCATTGTCCGTAAAAAATCCCAGGCCGGGTGGTAATGAATGAAGTTTGGTTTAGTCGGCCTGGGATTGCGTCTGTTTTAACTCCGAGCGTTGGGACTGCTCAGGAGTGGAGTACGTCTCCTGCAGTAATGATCACGCGGATGGGGGATTCTATTGGGATAACTACGCGGTGGTCAACTTCTAGCAGTCGGAAGTGGCCGTTGGGTAAGTCTGGGGTGGGCACTATGTAGGAGTCGAATGATAGGTCTTTGAAGTCTGTGTATTCGTAGCTTCAGTATCATTGGTGGCCGATGGCTTTTAGGGTGAGGTCTGGTTCGTCGATTTTGTCCATTATGTAGAGGATTTGTAGGGATGGGAGGGCGAGGAGTACCAGGACGATAGCAGGTAGGATTGTCCAGATCAGCTCTACTTCTTGGGCGTCTACAGCATTGGACGAGAGTTTTTCTGTTAGTATGTGGGCTAAAAGGTAGAGAACTAGGCTGCAGATAGCTAGGGCAACGATTAGGGCGTGGTCGTGGAATTCAACGAGTTCTTCTATGATGGGTGATGAGGCGTCTTGGAATCCTAGTTGGGAGTGGTTGGCCACATGAGATGTACAGGATTTTTACCTGTGATTTAGTCTTGACAAGGCTATGTAATTGGTTTACTAACGTCTCATAAGAAAGAAGCATGAGCGGTGAATGCAGTTGGCTTGAAACCAGGATGTGAGGGTTCGATTCCTTCCTTTCTTGTACTTGGACGAAGGCCGGTTCCTCGAAAGTATGGTATGGGGGAGGGCAGCCGTGGATTCATTCAACGTTTGTGGTAGTTAGTTCTGGTTGTAGGACTTTTCGTTTGGCCGAAAAGGCTTCTCAGATGATGAATATTAGTATGATTACGGCTACTATTGAGATTAGGGAGCCGATGGAGGAAATGGTGTTTCATAGTGTGTAGGCGTCGGGATAGTCCGAGTATCGTCGGGGTATTCCTGCTAGGCCTAGGAAGTGCTGGGGGAAGAACGTTAGGTTTACTCCTGTAAATATTACCCCGAAGTGGGCTTTTGCTCATGTTTGGTGTAGGGTAAACCCAGTGAGTAGTGGGAATCAGTGAGTAAATCCTGCTAGAATGGCAAAGACGGCGCCTATGGATAGGACGTAGTGGAAGTGGGCAACTACGTAGTACGTGTCGTGCAGGGCGATGTCTAGGGAAGAGTTTGCAAGAACGATTCCTGTTAATCCTCCGATGGTAAATAGGAAGATAAATCCTAGAGCTCATAGTATTGGGGGGGTCTCATTTGATTGTTCCTCCGTGCAGGGTGGCTAGTCAGCTAAATACTTTGATTCCGGTAGGGATGGCAATGATTATAGTGGCTGATGTAAAGTAGGCTTGGGTATCAACGTCTATTCCTACTGTAAACATGTGGTGAGCTCAGACGATGAATCCTAGGAAGCCGATGGATAGTATGGCTCAGACTATTCCCATGTAGCCGAAGGGCTCCTTTTTGCCTGAGTAGTACGTGACTACGTGTGAGATGATTCCGAACCCCGGTAGGATCAGAATATAGACTTCTGGGTGTCCGAAGAATCAGAATAGGTGTTGGTACAGGATTGGGTCTCCTCCTCCAGCGGGGTCGAAGAATGTGGTGTTTAGGTTTCGATCAGTTAGTAATATTGTAATACCGGCGGCGAGTACGGGGAGTGATAGAAGGAGTAGGATGGCGGTAATTAGTACGGATCAGACAAATAGTGGGGTTTGGTATTGTGAGAGTGCGGGGGGTTTTATGTTGATGGCTGTGGTGATAAAGTTGATGGCCCCAAGGATGGAGGAGATACCGGCTAAGTGGAGTGAGAAGATAGCCAGGTCTACTGAAGCTCCGGCGTGGGCAAGGTCACCTGCTAGGGGAGGGTAGACAGTTCAGCCTGTGCCGGCGCCAGCTTCTACAGTGGATGAGGCTAGTAGGAGGAGGAATGATGGGGGGAGGAGTCAAAAGCTTATGTTGTTTATTCGCGGGAATGCTATGTCGGGGGCACCGATTATGAGGGGGACTAATCAGTTGCCGAATCCTCCGATCATGATGGGTATGACTATAAAGAAGCTTATTACAAAGGCGTGAGCGGTAACGATTACATTGTAAATTTGGTCGTCGCCTAGGAGAGTTCCTGGTTGTCCTAGTTCTGCGCGGATTAATAGGCTGAGTGCGGTGCCGACTATTCCTGCTCATGCCCCGAAGATGAGGTACAGGGTGCCAATATCCTTATGGTTAGTGGAAAATAGTCATCGGTTGATGAAGGTGACGGGTAAGATGGCTGAGTGTTGAAGCGTTAGGCTGTAGTCCTTTTTACAGAGGTTTAATTCCTCTTCTTATCGGCTCTGTAGTGAAATTCATGTTGAGTTGCAAGCTCATCGATGCGCACTAGGGTGCGTCAGGGTCTTTGTAGGCAGAAGCCAATTGGTTTAGGCATTTAGCTGTTAACTAGAGTTTTGTGGGATCGAAGCCCATCTGTCTAGGGAGGCTTTAGCTTAATTAAAGCGTCTGACTTGCATTCAGAAGATACAGGTTAATATTCTGTAAGTCTTAATGTGCAGAAACTAAGAGGGTTTAACTCTTATTTAAGGCTTTGAAGGCCTTCGGTTTGGGGTGTTATCCTAAGTTTCTAGACAATGGCATGTATTATTGGGGACAGGGGAAGTAAGAGGATTGATAGTGAGGCAAGGACCGCAGTAGGTGTGCTTGGGGCTTTGCTAGTGTATCATTGTTTTATGTGGTTAGAGGAGTTGGGGGGAAGGGTAATTGTTGAGTGGTATGCGAGGCGTAGGTAGAAGAAGAGGCTGAGCAGTGATAGCATGGCAATTGCCATGGCTGCTGGTGTTATTTCCTGTTTAGTTAGTTCTTGGATGATAAGTCACTTTGGTATAAAGCCTGTTAATGGGGGGAGGCCTGCTAGGGATAAAAGTACTAGTATTAGGGTGGCGTTTAGCACTGGGGTTTTTGTTCATGAGGTTGTGATCATGGATAGGTTAAGGGCTTTGATTTTGTTAAGGGCTAGGAATACGGCTGATGTTATGATTGTGTATAGGTAGAAGGTAAGTAAGGCCAATTTGGGGCTGTAAACTAGGATGATGGCGATTCAGCCTAAGTGGGAGATGGACGAGAAGGCTAGGATTTTGCGTGTTTGTGTTTGGTTCAGTCCTATTCAGCCTCCTAGTGCTGTTGAGGCTAGGGCCATGGCGGTGAGTAGAGCTGGGTCGAGGGATTTGGATGTTAGTAGGAGCAGGGTTAGTGGGGGGAATTTTATGAGGGTCGAGAGTAGCAGGGCTGTTATTAGTGGTGATCCTTGTAGTACTTCTGGGAATCAGAAGTGAAATGGCACTAGGCCCAGTTTAATAGCGATTGCTGCTGTCAGTAGTAGACAGGAGGTTGGGTGGTTTATTTGTGTGATGTCTCATTGGCCGGTGACTCAGGCATTGGTTATGCTAGAGAATAGGACCAGGGCGGAAGCAGCTGCTTGGGTTAGGAAGTATTTCGTTGCGGCTTCTACTGCTCGTGGGTGGTGGGATTTGGCAATTAGGGGAATGATGGCTAGTGCGTTGATCTCCAGTCCTGTCCAGGCCAGAACTCAGTGGTTGCTGGAAATTGTGATTGTGGTGCCCAAGATGAGGCTGAAGGTTATGATTGGGGTCGCGTAAGGGTTCATTAGTAGAGGAGGGGGTTAAACCATCATTTTCGGGGTATGGGCCCGATAGCTTGATTAGCTGACTCTACTAGAAAATAATATAAGGGAAGTATGGAGAATTTTGATTTCTCTTGTGTGGGTTCAATTCCTACTTTTCTAAGGTCAACAGGAAATGAGAGGGCTGTTATACCTCTATGTTCACTTTATCATAGTGACCCTTTGTAGTTCAGGCACATTTCCTTATGTAAGGAGGTAGGCCTGCATAGCAGATAGGTATGCTGATGTGTCAGAGGCACAGAGCTAGTGTGAGGGGTAGGAAGTTTTTTCATAGTAGGTGCATTAGTTGGTCATATCGGAATCGTGGGTATGAAGCTCGGACCCATAAGAAACCAGAAGATAGTAGGAGGACTTTTGTGGCTAGGATGACGGGGAATAGTTCTGTGGGTGGCCCTAGGGCGCTTGGGTTTAGGAATATGATGGCTGTAAGTGTATTTATTAGCATAATGTTCGCATATTCAGCTAGGAAGAATAAGGCGAAGGGTCCTGCGGCGTATTCAACGTTAAACCCTGAGACTAGCTCAGATTCACCCTCTGTGAGGTCAAAAGGAGCTCGGTTTGTCTCTGCTAGGGTGGATACGTATCATATTATTGCTAGGGGTCATGAGGAGAAAATGAAGTATAGAGGCTCCTGTGCGACGGCAAAGGAGCTGAGTGTGTAGCTTCCGCTTAGTATGATTATTGATAGCAGGATTATGGCCAGTGTCACTTCGTATGAAATGGTCTGTGCTACTGCCCGTAGGGCTCCGATTAGTGCGTATTTTGAGTTCGAGGCTCAGCCTGATCATAGGACTGAGTAGACGGCTAGGCTTGACATGGCTATTAGGAAGAGAACTCCGAGGTTTAGATCTGCTAGGGGAAATGGGAGTGGTAGTGGTGCTCAAGTGGTGAGGGCTAGGACAAGGGCTAGTATTGGTATCAGAATGAATAGAAGTGGGGAAGAGGTAGAGGGTCGGATGGGCTCTTTGGTAAATAGTTTCAGTCCGTCCGCAAATGGTTGAAGTAGGCCAAAAGGCCCGACAACGTTAGGGCCTTTGCGGGATTGTATGTAGCTTAGGATTTTCCATTCTGCTAGGGTTAGGAAGGCTACGGCAATCAGGATTGGGATGATGTATAGGAGGGATATAACGAGGCAGCTTAGTGTTGTTATTTGAATCATGGGTGAAGCTAGGGAGAGGATTTGAACCTCTGGGGAAAGGGCTTAAGCCTTCTGCACTTGCCGGGCTCTGCCACTCTAGCTGGTCCTTTTCTAGGATTGAAAGTGGTGGGGGAAGGCCCTCTTCACGGTTTAGTTGGTTTCACTGCTTAGAGGGGGGGGGCGTGCTTGTGGTATTGGCCCCACTTTCCCGGTCCTTTCGTACTGGGGAGAGTGTGTCATAGATAGAAACCGACCTGGATTGCTCCGGTCTGAACTCAGATCACGTAGGACTGTTAATCGTTGAACAAACGAACCCTTAATAGCGGCTGCACCATTAGGATGTCCTGATCCAACATCGAGGTCGTAAACCCCCCTGTCGATATGGGCTCTTGAGGGGGATTGCGCTGTTATCCCTGGGGTAGCTTGGTCCATTAATCAATTATATTGGGTCTGGTCACTGTTAGCACTTTGAGGGGTAGCTCTAGGTAAAGAGGTATGGTCTTGTTTTTGGAGGATTTGTTCTCCTCCAAGGTCGCCCCAACCGAAAAATATCGACCAGGCTCTGCGATGGTAGTGGCCCCAGTGGGGTTGATTGAGGATTCGCGGTGGTCGTTGATTTTTAAGTTCCACAGGGTCTTCTCGTCTTATGTTCACATCCCCGCTTTTGCACGGGGAGATCAATTTCACTGATTATCTGTGAGAGACAGTTAAGACCTCGTTTAGCCATTCATACAAGTCTCGATTTATGGGACAATTGATTGCGCTACCTTTGCACGGTTAGGATACCGCGGCCGTTAAACCTAAGTCACCGGGCAGGCATCACCTTCAATACTTGTTTAATTTGCTGAAGGCTATGTTTTTGGTAAACAGTCGGGCCTTATTAATTTGCCGAGTTCCTTTCACAGATTTTAATCGCTCTTATAGGCGCTCCTGAGTCGGGTTAACAGGGTTAGTTAATACGTGGTCTTGTAGGGGTTTTTGTATCTGTCTAGGTCTGTTAATAATGTTTCTATGTAAGCTTGCGCCGTTAGAGGGGTGTGGCCCTGTACATGAGGGGCCTAGGATGATTCCTAGGATTGTTATGAGGATGGCAGCGGTTTTGGTGATAAGGGGTATGGTTATTGGGGGGGTTTTGGTTGGTGTGATGAAAGAGGTAATGATTATTCCTGCTGTAATGCTGCCTAGGGCGAGTCGGGTTAGGGGGGCGGTGATTAGTGGGTTGTTTTCGTTTATTGATACTATTGGGGGGATTCGGGTTTGTCCAGCTTGGACTAGGATGGTTATGCGGATGCTGTAGGTTGCGGTGAATGCTGTGGCTATAAGGGTTAGGAGTAGGGCTCAAGTATTTAGGTATGATGTGTTTAAGCTTTCGATGATGAGGTCTTTTGAGTAGAATCCGGCTAGGAATGGGGTTCCTATCAGCGCCAGGTTTCCGATGGTTAGGCAGGAAGTAGTGACTGGGAGTATTTTCTGTAGGCCTCCTATCTTTCGGATATCTTGTTCTCCGTTTAGGTTGTGGATGATAGACCCTGAGCATAGGAATAGTATGGCTTTAAAGAAGGCATGGGTTGAGATGTGTAGGAAGGCTAGTTGTGGGAGGTTTAGTCCGATAGTGACTATTATTAGTCCTAGTTGGCTGGATGTTGAGAAAGCAATGATTTTTTTGATGTCATTTTGGGTTAGGGCGCATGTGGCAGCGAATAGGGTTGATAGAGCACCTAGGCATAGGCAGGCAGTTAGGGCTGTCTGGTTGGTGGCTAGCAGGGGGTGCATGCGGATGAGCAGGAAGATTCCGGCTACTACTATGGTACTGGAGTGCAGTAGGGCTGACACTGGGGTGGGGCCTTCTATTGCTGCGGGCAGTCATGGGTGGAGTCCAAATTGGGCGGATTTTCCTGCGGCTGCGAGGATTAATCCTATGAGGGGGAGGATTGGGGTTTGGTGGGGGTGTACGGCTTGTTGGATCTCTCAGGTGTTGAATGTTGAAGCTAGTCATGCTATGCTCAGGATCAGTCCGATGTCTCCGATTCGGTTGTAGATTACGGCTCGTAGGGCGGCGGTGTTGGCATCTGCTCGGCCTTGTCATCAGCCGATGAGAAGGAAGGACATGATTCGTACTCCTTCCCAGCCTACGAATAGGAGGAATATGTTGTTTGCGGTTGTTAGGAGGAGTATGGCGACTAGGAATGTCAGTAGGTAGGTGAAAAATTTTGTTACGTATGGCTCTGAGGCCATGTATCATATGGCGAATTGTAGGATTGATCATGTTACAAATAGGGCGATTGGAAGAAATGTTATTGAGTATTGGTCTATTTTTAGGCTCAGGGGGATTTTAAAGTTTATAATGAATTTTCACTCCCAGTGGCAGGTGACAGATTCTACTCCCGAGTAGATGAATGCGGTTGTAGGGGCTAGGCTAATTAGGAATGCGGTTTTAACAGCGCGGGTGGTGGCTTGTGGGGTGTTTTTAAAGTTTTTAAATAGAAATGGCAGGATGATTGGGGTTAGGAGGATTGTCAGCGTGAGTAGTGTGAGGGAGTTGATTAGTAGTGTGGGGTTCACTACTTTTACTTGGATTTGCACCAAGATGGGTGGTTCCTAAGACCAGTGGATTGCTGTTATCCTTTAAAAGTAAGGGGGCTGAGGTTTTAGGCTCAGATGTAAGAGTTAGCAGCTCTTGTTGGTTAAACCCTCCCCTCGGCAGGTAAGAAGGTTTGAACTTCTATTCTTAGAATCACAGTCTAATGTTTGGTTTAAACTATACTTGCATGAGGGGATTCCGGAGATCAGTTCGGGTTTGAGGATTAGGAGGAATATTGGGATAATGTGGAGTGTTATGAGCGGGTGTTCTCGCGTGGTTGAGTTTTGCATAGATGTGATGTGGGAGGGGATTGAGCCTCGTTGGGTCATTAGTAGTATGAATAAGGTGTAGGAGGCGGTTAGTAGGGTTGCGATTCCTGTTAGGATGATCGTGAAGGCAGATCAGTTGAATAAGGTGATTATAATGGTTAGCTCTGCTATGAGGTTTGTTGTTGGGGGTAAGGCTATGTTTGTTAGATTGGCCAGCAATCATCAGGTAGCTATGAGTGGTAGGAGAGGTTGTAGGCCTCGTGTGAGTAGTAGAATTCGGCTGTGCGTACGTTCATAGTTTGTGTTGGCTAGGCAGAATAGTATGGAGGAAGTTAGTCCATGGGAAATTATTAGGATCATTGCCCCTGAGAATGATCAGTGGGTTTGGATTATTCCTGCGGCGATAACTAGGCCTATGTGGCTAACGGATGAATAAGCGATTAGTGATTTTAGGTCTGTCTGTCGTAGGCAGATTGAGCTAGTCATTAGGGCGCCTCATAGGGCCAGGGTTAGGAAGGGGTAGTGCAGGAGGTTGGACAGTGGGCCCATAAATAGAGTGACTCGTATAATTCCGTATCCTCCTAGCTTTAGTAGTAGGGCGGCGAGGAGTATTGAGCCTGCGATGGGTGCTTCTACGTGGGCTTTTGGCAGTCAGAGGTGTAGGCCGTATAGTGGGGCTTTTACTATGAATGCTATGAGCAGTGCTAGACCTGATAGTATTCCTGTCCATGAGGTGGATAGGGTTGGGTGGGTTAGTTGTAGGGTTGGCAGGTGCAGGGTGCCAATTTTCACGTATAGGTGTATGATTGTGATTAGCAGGGGTAGAGAGCTTACTGGCGTGTAGAATAGCAGGTAGATGCCAGCGCTTAGGCGTTCTGGTTGGTTCCCCGATCGGGTGTTTAAGATTAGGGTGGGAATGAGGGTTGCTTCAAATGAGATGTAAAATAGTGCTAGTTCTGTGGTGGAAAAGGCTAGTAGGATGAATGGCTGGACTGCGACTAAGGTTGAGATAAAGATTCGTTTGCGTTGTAGGGGTTCTTGTTGCAGGTGGTTTTGGCTTGCTATGATTATGAGTGGGAGTAGTCAGCAGGATAGTACTAGGAGGGGGGATGAGATTTGGTCAATTCCTGTTCAGTTGGATAAAAATTTGTAGGGGTAGTAGGTTGGGATTAATCACTGTAGGCTTAGGGCAGCGATTAGGAGGCTGTATAAGGTGGTGTTAGTCCATAGAAATTTTGGTGGAGACAGCAGGGCTGTTGGAAGAAGTATGATTGTGGGTAGGATGATTTTTAGCATTGCAGGAGGTTTAGGTTGTGTAGATGGTCGGAGCCATGTGTGCGGGTGGAGGCTACTAGGATGGCCAGGCCTGTGCCCGCCTCACACGCTGAGAAGGTTAGCATGAGAATTGGTACCATGGTGAATGAGGAGACTTGGTTTTCGATGGATCATATTGATAGGCCTACGAATATCGATAATATTATGCTTTCAAGGCATAGTAGGGCGGATACTAGGTGGGTTCGGTGGAAGGCTAGCCCTAGTCCGCTGAAAATGAAGGCTGAGTAGAAGCTTAAATGTAGGGGCGACATAAGAAAGTTACAGGGTTGGCTGTAATCTGCTGGGTCGAAACCAGCTATCTTTTTGGTTAGACTAACTTTCTGTTATTCTGCTCATTCTAGGCCCCCTTGAATTCACTCGTAGGCCAGTCCGAGTGTTAGGAGAAGGAGGATCACTACAGTTCAGGTGAGGGTCATTAGGGGGGATTGGAGTTGGACGGCTCATGGCAGGGGGAGTAGGAGGGCGATTTCTAGGTCGAATAGGACGAACAGGATGGCTACTGAGGAAGAATCGGACTGAGAATGGTAATCGAGCAGATCCAAGTGGGTCGAATCCACATTCGTACGGTGAGAGTTTCTCTGAGTCGGGGTTTATTTGGGCGAGTCAGAAGTTTAATGCGGTTAGGGCGGCGCTTAGGATTGATGATAGGGCGAATATGAACATGAGTGCGTTCATTGCTCTCCTCTGGGTTTATACTAGATTCTAGAGATTGGAAGTCAATTGTAATTAATATACTAGAAGAGCAAGATCCTCATCAGTAGATGGTTATGTAGAGGAATAGTCAGATGACGTCTACGAAGTGTCAGTATCAGGCTGCTGCCTCGAATCCGAAGTGGTGGTCTGATGTAAAGTGGAACTTGATCAGTCGGAAGAGGCAGACGGTCAGGAAGGAGGATCCGATGATTACGTGGAGTCCGTGGAATCCAGTGGCAACGAAGAAGGTAGATCCGTAGACGCTATCGGCGATTGAGAATGGGGCTTCGTGGTATTCTATTGCTTGTAGGGCTGTGAAGTAGAATCCCAGGAGGATCGTTAGGGTTAGGGCGTGGATGGCGTGTTTTCGGTTTCCTTCTGTGATGCTGTGATGGGCTCACGTTACGGTAACGCCTGAGGCTAGTAGGATGGCTGTGTTTAGTAGGGGGACTTCTATCGGGTTGAGTGGTTTAATTCCTGTTGGGGGTCATTGGCCTCCTAGTTCTGGGGTTGGGGCCAGGCTCGAGTGGAAGAACGCTCAGAAGAACCCTAAGAAGAAGAATGCTTCGGATGTGATGAAAAGGATTATGCCGTATCGTAGGCCTTTTTGGACTGTGGGAGTGTGATGGCCTTGGAAGGTGCTTTCTCGTACAATGTCTCGTCATCATTGGAGTATTACTAGGAGTATTGAGATGAGGCCTAGGGTTAGTAGTATGGATGAGTTGTAGTGGAATCACATGATTAATCCTGAGGTTGTGAGTAGGGCGGCGGCTGCCCCGAAGATTGGTCAAGGGCTTGGGTCAACTATGTGGTATGAGTGTGCTTGGTGTGCCATTAGATGTTTTCTTGTAAGTATAGGCTTAGAAGGAGCACGAAGACGTAGGCCTGGATTATGGCTACTGCTACTTCTAGGATGGTTAGGAGTAGTAGGATGATTATTGTTAGGATGGATACTGCAGGAAGGGTGGGTATTAATGCAATGGAGGCTGTAGAGATGAGTTGGATGAGTAAGTGTCCTGCTGTAAGGTTGGCTGTAAGGCGGACTCCGAGGGCTAGGGGGCGGATTAGTAGGCTGGTTGTTTCGATCAGGATTAGTGCGGGGATTAGGGGTGTAGGGGTACCTTCGGGTAATAGGTGGGCTAAAGAGGCTGATGGTTGGTTTCGTAGGCCTGTTAGTAGTGTGGCGAGCCATAGTGGGAAGGCTAGGGCTATGTTCATAGATAGTTGGGTGGTTGGGGTGAATGTATATGGAAGGAGGCCTAGAAGGTTGATTGTAAGAAGTATGATTATTAGGGATGTAAATATTATGGCTCATTTGTGGCCATTTTTGTTGAGTGGGACTATTAGTTGTTTTGTGATTAGGTGAAGGAGTCATGTTTGGATAGTAGAAAGGCGGTTGTTGATTCATCGGTTGTTTGGGGACGGGAATAGTAGGGCTGGGAAGAGTAGGGATAGTAGGATTAAGGGGATGCCAAATAGATTGGGGCTGGAAAATTGGTCAAAGAAGCTTAGGTTCATGGTCAGGATCATGGTGTGGGTTTGGTAGTGAGGGAGGTCTTATTTGATGGGGGGTTGGTTGTGGTGAAGGCTAGTAGTTTTGGTTGGATGAGGAGTGCTAGGGTTAATCAGGTTATAATTATGATTGAAAATCATGGTGCGGGGTTAAGCTGTGGCATATCATTAAGGAGGGGGAAGTCCCTCTTTGGCTAGCTTAAAAGGCTAGTGCTGTTGCATAGCTTCTTAATGATTAGGATGATGATAGAAGGGACGATCAGGCCTCGAAATGTGGGAGTGGGGTTGATTCTACTACAATGGGTATGTAGCTGTGATTAGCCCCGCAAATTTCTGAGCATTGTCCGTAAAAAATCCCAGGCCGGGTGGTAATGAATGAAGTTTGGTTTAGTCGGCCTGGGATTGCGTCTGTTTTAACTCCGAGCGTTGGGACTGCTCAGGAGTGGAGTACGTCTCCTGCAGTAATGATCACGCGGATGGGGGATTCTATTGGGATAACTACGCGGTGGTCAACTTCTAGCAGTCGGAAGTGGCCGTTGGGTAAGTCTGGGGTGGGCACTATGTAGGAGTCGAATGATAGGTCTTTGAAGTCTGTGTATTCGTAGCTTCAGTATCATTGGTGGTCGATGGCTTTTAGGGTGAGGTCTGGTTCGTCGATTTCGTCCATTATGTAGAGGATTTGTAGGGATGGGAGGGCGAGGAGTACCAGGACGATAGCAGGTAGGATTGTCCAGATCAGCTCTACTTCTTGGGCGTCTACAGCATTGGACGAGAGTTTTTCTGTTAGTATGTGGGCTAAAAGGTAGAGAACTAGGCTGCAGATAGCTAGGGCAACGATTAGGGCGTGGTCGTGGAATTCAACGAGTTCTTCTATGATGGGTGATGAGGCGTCTTGGAATCCTAGTTGGGAGTGGTTGGCCACATGAGATGTACAGGATTTTTACCTGTGATTTAGTCTTGACAAGGCTATGTAATTGGTTTACTAACGTCTCATAAGAAAGAAGCATGAGCGGTTAACCTCCTGGGAGACCCAGAAAACTTCACCCCAGCAAACCCGCTAGTAACCCCACCACACATCAAGCCAGAATGATACTTCCTATTCGCCTACGCCATCCTACGTTCAATCCCAAATAAACTAGGAGGCGTATTAGCACTGGCCGCCTCCGTACTGATCCTATTCCTAATCCCATTCCTGCACAAATCAAAACAACGAGCAATAACATTCCGACCACTCTCCCAGCTCCTATTCTGAGTACTAGTCGCCGACGTCCTCGTCCTAACATGAGTAGGAAGCCAACCCGTCGAACACCCATTCATCATCATCGGCCAACTCGCTTCAATCGCCTACTTCACTATCCTCCTATTTCTCCTCCCCGCCGCAAGCGCCCTAGAAAACAAAATACTCAACTGCTAAATACTCTAAT
Source organism: Anser brachyrhynchus (assembly GCF_964034855.1). Classification (NCBI taxonomy): domain Eukaryota; kingdom Metazoa; phylum Chordata; class Aves; order Anseriformes; family Anatidae; genus Anser; species Anser brachyrhynchus. The sequence goes on along the minus strand of NW_027663769.1, from coordinate 193,851 downwards.
AGTTTATAAAAACATTGGTCTTGTAAACCAAAGATTGAAGACTTACCACTTCTTAGAGTACCCCAAACTCAGAAAAAAAGGACTCAAACCTTTATCTCCAGCTCCCAAAGCTGGCATTTTCAATAAACTATTCTCTGACCCTAACCCCTAAACCGCCCGAATAGCACCCCGCGACAACCCCCGCACAAGCTCCAATACAACAAACAAAGTCAACAACAGCCCCCAACCCGCCACTAAAAACATCCCTGCCCCATGTGAATAAAACATGGAAACTCCACTAAAATCCGACCGAACAACAAACACCCCAACATTATTCACAGTAGAAACCCCGAACTTCCAAGCCCCCATAAACCCCCCAAACACCAACCCCCCAAAAACAATTGCCACAAACGCTACTGCACATCCAATCACCCGTCAATCCCCCCAAGCCCCAGGGAAAGGCTCCGCTGCTAAAGCTACTGAATAAACAAACACCACCAGCATACCCCCCAAATACACCATAAACAGCACTAAAGCCACGAACGAAACCCCAAGGCCCAGCAACCACCCGCACCCCGCCACAGACGCTAACACCAAACCAACAACCCCATAATACGGCGAAGGATTCGACGCCACACCCAAAACACCCACCGCAAAGCAAATCCCTAAAAAAAACATAAAATAAGTCATTATTCCTGCCCGGACACTACCCGAGGCCTGCGGCTCGAAAAGCCGCCATTGTTCTCAACTACAGGAACTAACCGCAAGCCCCCAATAATTCTACCCCATCTATGCCATTATGCTTAACCCCCCCCCCCTCCCCCCCCGAGGCGGGGGTATTTGGTTATGCATATTCGTGCATAAATTTATATACCCCATATACATACATACTATAGTACCAGTAATATACATTATATACGGACTATCTTATAAGCAGGTGCTAAACCCATACATGTACACGGCCATTAAACCCTTAAACACACTCCTACCAAACCACCCGGCATGAATGTTCTAGGACCATACCCCACAACACCCAATACAACTCCACTCAAGCGCATAACAAGACCCCATTTTAATGAATGCTCACAGGACATGCTCCAACAACAACTCTCCACCACATATCTCATGCAGTTCGTATCAGACGGATTTATTAATCGTACTCCTCACGTGAAATCAGCAACCCGTTGCACATAATGTCCGGTATGACTAGCTTCAGGCCCATACGTTCCCCCTAAACCCCTCGCCCTCCTCACATTTTTGCGCCTCTGGTTCCTCGGTCAGGGCCATCCATTGGGTTCACTCACCCCTCCTTGCCCTTCAAAGTGGCATCTGTGAGTACTTTCACCTTCTCAATGCGTAATCGCGGCATGTTCCAGCTTTTTGGCGCCTCTGGTTCCTCTTATTTTTTCCGGGGTTACCTCACAGGTGGCTATTCCCAGTGATCTCGGGGGTCCCACAATCTAAGCCTGGACACACCTGCCTCACGGCCTATCCTATATTTCAAGGGTCCCTCGATGAGACGGTTGGCGTATATGGGGAATCATCCTGACACTGATGCACTTTGACCACATTCAGTTAATGTTACCTCCACCCTCCGGGTTAAATGGGGCTATTGGATGAATGCTCGTTGGACATAGCACAAAACAACAAATCATTAAGCGCAACCCCTGCGCTTCACAAACTAAACCAGTAAACTTTCGCTAACCACCATGTAGCATAAACCTTCATCGCCCAATCCCAGCAAACTACCTCTAAAACTCCATTAATCATCCCTTCCATGACATCATCGGAACGATGTACATATACACACAAACACATACAAAATAACTTAAACTTATTAGAGAAACTCCAGTACTAAAAATAGTAAACACAAGCAATAATTTCATATACTTCACTCTCACTCACCACTCAACTATCAGCTAACCACACCCCCGTCCACATAGCTTAACACAAAGCATGGCACTGAAGTTGCCAAGATGGCATAAAACATGCCTGCGGACAAAAGACTTAGTCCTAACCTTACGGTTGGTTTTTGCTAAATATATACATGCAAGTATCCGCGCCCCAGTGTAAACGCCCTCGACCACCTACCCCCATACAGGCCTTGAGGAGCGGGTATCAGGCACACCCAAGTAGTAGCCCAAGACGCCTCGCTAAGCCACGCCCCCACGGGTATTCAGCAGTAATTAACATTAAGCAATGAGTGCAAACTTGACTTAGTTATAGCAACAGCCTAACTTCAAGGGTTGGTAAATCTTGTGCCAGCCACCGCGGTCATACAAGAAACCCAAATCAACCGTCCTATTGACACGGCGTAAAGAGTGGTAAAATGCCTATCCTAGCTAACTAAGATCAAAATGCAACTGAGCTGTCATAAGCCCAAGATGCACCTAAACACACCATTAAGATGATCTTAGGAACTAACGACTGATTTAAACCCACGAAAGCCAGGGCCCAAACTGGGATTAGATACCCCACTATGCCTGGCCCTAAATCTTGATACTTACTTTACCGAAGTATCCGCCAGAGAACTACGAGCACAAACGCTTAAAACTCTAAGGACTTGGCGGTGCCCCAAACCCACCTAGAGGAGCCTGTTCTACAATCGATAATCCCCGATTAACCCAACCACCCCTTGCCAACACAGCCTACATACCGCCGTCGCCAGCCCACCTCGAATGAGAGCACAACAGTGGACACAATAGCACCCCGCTAATAAGACAGGTCAAGGTATAGCCTATGGAGTGGAAGAAATGGGCTACATTCCCTATTCATAGGGCACACGGAAAGAAGCGTGAAACCACTTCTGGAAGGCGGATTTAGCAGTAAAGTGGGACAATAGAGCCTACTTTAAGCCGGCCCTGGGGCACGTACATACCGCCCGTCACCCTCCTCAAAAGCCACATCCCACATAACTAATACCATAAATACGCTGAAGATGAGGTAAGTAGTAACAAGGTAAGTGTACCGGAAGGTGTACTTAGAATATCAAGACGTAGCTATAACACCAAAGCACTCAGCTTACACCTGAAAGATATCTACTAGACCGGATCGTCTTGAAGCCCCCCCTCTAGCTCAACCACACAAATAGTACACCAAAACTAAAGAATTTACTAAACTAATTAAACTAAAGCATTTTACAGTCTTAGTATAGGCGATAGAAAAGACACTTAGACGCGATAGAGACCCCAGTACCGTAAGGGAAAGATGAAATAGCAGTGAAACAATCAAAGCGACAGACAGCAAAGATCAACCCTTGTACCTTTTGCATCATGGTTTAGCGAGAACAACCAAGCAAAGTGAACTAAAGTTTGCCCCCCCGAAACCCAAGCGAGCTACTTTCAAGCAGTTAAAGAGAGCGAACCCGTCTCTGTTGCAAAAGAGTGGGATGACTTGTCAGTAGAGGTGAAAAGCCAACCGAGCTGGGTGATAGCTGGTTACCTGTGAAACGAATCTAAGTTCCCCCTTAATCCTCCCTACCGGACATCCTGAACCCTAATGAGATGATTAAGAGCTATTTAATGGAGGGACAGCTCCATTAAAAAAGGACACAACCTCGACTAGCGGATAATTCTTACTACTGATCCTACCGTGGGCCCTAAAGCAGCCATCAAAAAAGAGTGCGTCAAAGCTCCACCACCTAAAAATACCAAAATAAGATGATTCCCTTATCACAAACAGGTCAACCTATGAATATAGGAGAATTAATGCTAAAATAAGTAACTCAGGGCCACACCCCTCTAACGGCGCAAGCTTACATAGAAACATTATTAACAGACCTAGACAGATACAAAAACCCCTACAAGACCACGTATTAACTAACCCTGTTAACCCGACTCAGGAGCGCCTATAAGAGCGATTAAAATCTGTGAAAGGAACTCGGCAAATTAATAAGGCCCGACTGTTTACCAAAAACATAGCCTTCAGCAAATTAAACAAGTATTGAAGGTGATGCCTGCCCGGTGACTTAGGTTTAACGGCCGCGGTATCCTAACCGTGCAAAGGTAGCGCAATCAATTGTCCCATAAATCGAGACTTGTATGAATGGCTAAACGAGGTCTTAACTGTCTCTCACAGATAATCAGTGAAATTGATCTCCCCGTGCAAAAGCGGGGATGTGAACATAAGACGAGAAGACCCTGTGGAACTTAAAAATCAACGACCACCGCGAATCCTCAATCAACCCCACTGGGGCCACTACCATCGCAGAGCCTGGTCGATATTTTTCGGTTGGGGCGACCTTGGAGGAGAACAAATCCTCCAAAAACAAGACCATACCTCTTTACCTAGAGCTACCCCTCAAAGTGCTAACAGTGACCAGACCCAATATAATTGATTAATGGACCAAGCTACCCCAGGGATAACAGCGCAATCCCCCTCAAGAGCCCATATCGACAGGGGGGTTTACGACCTCGATGTTGGATCAGGACATCCTAATGGTGCAGCCGCTATTAAGGGTTCGTTTGTTCAACGATTAACAGTCCTACGTGATCTGAGTTCAGACCGGAGCAATCCAGGTCGGTTTCTATCTATGACACACTCTCCCCAGTACGAAAGGACCGGGAAAGTGGGGCCAATACCACAAGCACGCCCCCCCCCTCTAAGCAGTGAAACCAACTAAACCGTGAAGAGGGCCTTCCCCCACCACTTTCAATCCTAGAAAAGGACCAGCTAGAGTGGCAGAGCCCGGCAAGTGCAGAAGGCTTAAGCCCTTTCCCCAGAGGTTCAAATCCTCTCCCTAGCTTCACCCATGATTCAAATAACAACACTAAGCTGCCTCATTATATCCCTCCTATACATCATCCCAATCCTGATTGCCGTAGCCTTCCTAACCCTAGCAGAACGGAAAATCCTAAGCTACATACAATCCCGCAAAGGCCCTAACGTTGTCGGGCCTTTTGGCCTACTTCAACCATTTGCGGACGGACTGAAACTATTTACCAAAGAGCCCATCCGACCCTCTACCTCTTCCCCACTTCTATTCATTCTGATACCAATACTAGCCCTTGTCCTAGCCCTCACCACTTGAGCACCACTACCACTCCCATTTCCCCTAGCAGATCTAAACCTCGGAGTTCTCTTCCTAATAGCCATGTCAAGCCTAGCCGTCTACTCAGTCCTATGATCAGGCTGAGCCTCGAACTCAAAATACGCACTAATCGGAGCCCTACGGGCAGTAGCACAGACCATTTCATACGAAGTGACACTGGCCATAATCCTGCTATCAATAATCATACTAAGCGGAAGCTACACACTCAGCTCCTTTGCCGTCGCACAGGAGCCTCTATACTTCATTTTCTCCTCATGACCCCTAGCAATAATATGATACGTATCCACCCTAGCAGAGACAAACCGAGCTCCTTTTGACCTCACAGAGGGTGAATCTGAGCTAGTCTCAGGGTTTAACGTTGAATACGCCGCAGGACCCTTCGCCTTATTCTTCCTAGCTGAATATGCGAACATTATGCTAATAAATACACTTACAGCCATCATATTCCTAAACCCAAGCGCCCTAGGGCCACCCACAGAACTATTCCCCGTCATCCTAGCCACAAAAGTCCTCCTACTATCTTCTGGTTTCTTATGGGTCCGAGCTTCATACTCACGATTCCGATATGACCAACTAATGCACCTACTATGAAAAAACTTCCTACCCCTCACACTAGCTCTGTGCCTCTGACACATCAGCATACCTATCTGCTATGCAGGCCTACCTCCTTACATAAGGAAATGTGCCTGAACTACAAAGGGTCACTATGATAAAGTGAACATAGAGGTATAACAGCCCTCTCATTTCCTGTTGACCTTAGAAAAGTAGGAATTGAACCCACACAAGAGAAATCAAAATTCTCCATACTTCCCTTATATTATTTTCTAGTAGAGTCAGCTAATCAAGCTATCGGGCCCATACCCCGAAAATGATGGTTTAACCCCCTCCTCTACTAATGAACCCTTACGCGACCCCAATCATAACCTTCAGCCTCATCTTGGGCACCACAATCACAATTTCCAGCAACCACTGAGTTCTGGCCTGGACAGGACTGGAGATCAACGCACTAGCCATCATTCCCCTAATTGCCAAATCCCACCACCCACGAGCAGTAGAAGCCGCAACGAAATACTTCCTAACCCAAGCAGCTGCTTCCGCCCTGGTCCTATTCTCTAGCATAACCAATGCCTGAGTCACCGGCCAATGAGACATCACACAAATAAACCACCCAACCTCCTGTCTACTACTGACAGCAGCAATCGCTATTAAACTGGGCCTAGTGCCATTTTACTTCTGATTCCCAGAAGTACTACAAGGATCGCCACTAATAACAGCCCTGCTACTCTCGACCCTCATAAAATTCCCCCCACTAACCCTGCTCCTACTAACATCCAAATCCCTCGACCCAGCTCTACTCACCGCCATGGCCCTAGCCTCAACAGCACTAGGAGGCTGAATAGGACTGAACCAAACACAAACACGCAAAATCCTAGCCTTCTCGTCCATCTCCCACTTAGGCTGAATCGCCATCATCCTAGTTTACAGCCCCAAATTGGCCTTACTTACCTTCTACCTATACACAATCATAACATCAGCCGTATTCCTAGCCCTTAACAAAATCAAAGCCCTTAACCTATCCATGATCACAACCTCATGAACAAAAACCCCAGTGCTAAACGCCACCCTAATACTAGTACTTTTATCCCTAGCAGGCCTCCCCCCATTAACAGGCTTTATACCAAAGTGACTTATCATCCAAGAACTAACTAAACAGGAAATAACACCAGCAGCCATGGCAATTGCCATGCTATCACTGCTCAGCCTCTTCTTCTACCTACGCCTCGCATACCACTCAACAATTACCCTTCCCCCCAACTCCTCGAACCACATAAAACAATGATACACTAGCAAAGCCCCAAGCACACCTACTGCGGTCCTTGCCTCACTATCAATCCTCTTACTTCCCCTGTCCCCAATAATACATGCCATTGTCTAGAAACTTAGGATAACACCCCAAACCGAAGGCCTTCAAAGCCTTAAATAAGAGTTAAACCCTCTTAGTTTCTGCACATTAAGACTTACAGAATATTAACCTGTATCTTCTGAATGCAAGTCAGACGCTTTAATTAAGCTAAAGCCTCCCTAGACAGATGGGCTTCGATCCCACAAAACTCTAGTTAACAGCTAAATGCCTAAACCAATTGGCTTCTGCCTACAAAGACCCTGACGCACCCTAGTGCGCATCGATGAGCTTGCAACTCAACATGAATTTCACTACAGAGCCGATAAGAAGAGGAATTAAACCTCTGTAAAAAGGACTACAGCCTAACGCTTCAACACTCAGCCATCTTACCCGTCACCTTCATCAACCGATGACTATTTTCCACTAACCATAAGGATATTGGCACCCTGTACCTCATCTTCGGGGCATGAGCAGGAATAGTCGGCACCGCACTCAGCCTATTAATCCGCGCAGAACTAGGACAACCAGGAACTCTCCTAGGCGACGACCAAATTTACAATGTAATCGTTACCGCTCACGCCTTTGTAATAAGCTTCTTTATAGTCATACCCATCATGATCGGAGGATTCGGCAACTGATTAGTCCCCCTCATAATCGGTGCCCCCGACATAGCATTCCCGCGAATAAACAACATAAGCTTTTGACTCCTCCCCCCATCATTCCTCCTCCTACTAGCCTCATCCACTGTAGAAGCTGGCGCCGGCACAGGCTGAACTGTCTACCCTCCCCTAGCAGGTGACCTTGCCCACGCCGGAGCTTCAGTAGACCTGGCTATCTTCTCACTCCACTTAGCCGGTATCTCCTCCATCCTTGGGGCCATCAACTTTATCACCACAGCCATCAACATAAAACCCCCCGCACTCTCACAATACCAAACCCCACTATTTGTCTGATCCGTACTAATTACCGCCATCCTACTCCTTCTATCACTCCCCGTACTCGCCGCCGGTATTACAATATTACTAACTGATCGAAACCTAAACACCACATTCTTCGACCCCGCTGGAGGAGGAGACCCAATCCTGTACCAACACCTATTCTGATTCTTCGGACACCCAGAAGTCTATATTCTGATCCTACCGGGGTTCGGAATCATCTCACACGTAGTCACGTACTACTCAGGCAAAAAGGAGCCCATCGGCTACATGGGAATAGTCTGAGCCATACTATCCATCGGCTTCCTAGGATTCATCGTCTGAGCTCACCACATGTTTACAGTAGGAATAGACGTTGATACCCGAGCCTACTTTACATCAGCCACTATAATCATTGCCATCCCTACCGGAATCAAAGTATTTAGCTGACTAGCCACCCTGCACGGAGGAACAATCAAATGAGACCCCCCCAATACTATGAGCTCTAGGATTTATCTTCCTATTTACCATCGGAGGATTAACAGGAATCGTTCTTGCAAACTCTTCCCTAGACATCGCCCTGCACGACACGTACTACGTAGTTGCCCACTTCCACTACGTCCTATCCATAGGCGCCGTCTTTGCCATTCTAGCAGGATTTACTCACTGATTCCCACTACTCACTGGGTTTACCCTACACCAAACATGAGCAAAAGCCCACTTCGGGGTAATATTTACAGGAGTAAACCTAACGTTCTTCCCCCAGCACTTCCTAGGCCTAGCAGGAATACCCCGACGATACTCGGACTATCCCGACGCCTACACACTATGAAACACCATTTCCTCCATCGGCTCCCTAATCTCAATAGTAGCCGTAATCATACTAATATTCATCATCTGAGAAGCCTTTTCGGCCAAACGAAAAGTCCTACAACCAGAACTAACTACCACAAACGTTGAATGAATCCACGGCTGCCCTCCCCCATACCATACTTTCGAGGAACCGGCCTTCGTCCAAGTACAAGAAAGGAAGGAATCGAACCCTCACATGCTGGTTTCAAGCCAACTGCATTCACCGCTCATGCTTCTTTCTTATGAGACGTTAGTAAACCAATTACATAGCCTTGTCAAGACTAAATCACAGGTAAAAATCCTGTACATCTCATGTGGCCAACCACTCCCAACTAGGATTCCAAGACGCCTCATCACCCATCATAGAAGAACTCGTTGAATTCCACGACCACGCCCTAATCGTTGCCCTAGCTATCTGCAGCCTAGTTCTCTACCTTTTAGCCCACATACTAACAGAAAAACTCTCGTCCAATGCTGTAGACGCCCAAGAAGTAGAGCTGATCTGGACAATCCTACCTGCTATCGTCCTGGTACTCCTCGCCCTCCCATCCCTACAAATCCTCTACATAATGGACGAAATCGACGAACCAGACCTCACCCTAAAAGCCATCGGCCACCAATGATACTGAAGCTACGAATACACAGACTTCAAAGACCTATCATTCGACTCCTACATATTGCCCACCCCAGACTTACCCAACGGCCACTTCCGACTGCTAGTAGTTGACCACCGCGTAGTTATCCCAATAGAATCCCCCATCCGCGTGATCATTACTGCAGGAGACGTACTCCACTCCTGAGCAGTCCCAACGCTCGGAGTTAAAACAGACGCAATCCCAGGCCGACTAAACCAAACTTCATTCATTACCACCCGGCCTGGGATTTTTTACGGACAATGCTCAGAAATTTGCGGGGCTAATCACAGCTACATACCCATTGTAGTAGAATCAACCCCACTCCCACATTTCGAGGCCTGATCGTCCCTTCTATCATCATCCTAATCATTAAGAAGCTATGCAACAGCACTAGCCTTTTAAGCTAGCCAAAGAGGGACTTCCCCCTCCTTAATGATATGCCACAGCTTAACCCCGCACCATGATTTTCAATCATAATTATAACCTGATTAACCCTAGCACTCCTCATCCAACCAAAACTACTAGCCTTCACCACAACCAACCCCCCATCAAATAAGACCTCCCTCACTACCAAACCCACACCATGATCCTGACCATGAACCTAAGCTTCTTTGACCAATTTTCCAGCCCCAATCTATTTGGCATCCCCTTAATCCTACTATCCCTACTCTTCCCAGCCCTACTATTCCCGTCCCCAAACAACCGATGAATCAACAACCGCCTTTCTACTATCCAAACATGACTCCTTCACCTAATCACAAAACAACTAATAGTCCCACTCAACAAAAATGGCCACAAATGAGCCATAATATTTACATCCCTAATAATCATACTTCTTACAATCAACCTTCTAGGCCTCCTTCCATATACATTCACCCCAACCACCCAACTATCTATGAACATAGCCCTAGCCTTCCCACTATGGCTCGCCACACTACTAACAGGCCTACGAAACCAACCATCAGCCTCTTTAGCCCACCTATTACCCGAAGGTACCCCTACACCCCTAATCCCCGCACTAATCCTGATCGAAACAACCAGCCTACTAATCCGCCCCCTAGCCCTCGGAGTCCGCCTTACAGCCAACCTTACAGCAGGACACTTACTCATCCAACTCATCTCTACAGCCTCCATTGCATTAATACCCACCCTTCCTGCAGTATCCATCCTAACAATAATCATCCTACTACTCCTAACCATCCTAGAAGTAGCAGTAGCCATAATCCAGGCCTACGTCTTCGTGCTCCTTCTAAGCCTATACTTACAAGAAAACATCTAATGGCACACCAAGCACACTCATACCACATAGTTGACCCAAGCCCTTGACCAATCTTCGGGGCAGCCGCCGCCCTACTCACAACCTCAGGATTAATCATGTGATTCCACTACAACTCATCCATACTACTAACCCTAGGCCTCATCTCAATACTCCTAGTAATACTCCAATGATGACGAGACATTGTACGAGAAAGCACCTTCCAAGGCCATCACACTCCCACAGTCCAAAAAGGCCTACGATACGGCATAATCCTTTTCATCACATCCGAAGCATTCTTCTTCTTAGGGTTCTTCTGAGCGTTCTTCCACTCGAGCCTGGCCCCAACCCCAGAACTAGGAGGCCAATGACCCCCAACAGGAATTAAACCACTCAACCCGATAGAAGTCCCCCTACTAAACACAGCCATCCTACTAGCCTCAGGCGTTACCGTAACGTGAGCCCATCACAGCATCACAGAAGGAAACCGAAAACACGCCATCCACGCCCTAACCCTAACGATCCTCCTGGGATTCTACTTCACAGCCCTACAAGCAATAGAATACCACGAAGCCCCATTCTCAATCGCCGATAGCGTCTACGGATCTACCTTCTTCGTTGCCACTGGATTCCACGGACTCCACGTAATCATCGGATCCTCCTTCCTGACCGTCTGCCTCTTCCGACTGATCAAGTTCCACTTTACATCAGACCACCACTTCGGATTCGAGGCAGCAGCCTGATACTGACACTTCGTAGACGTCATCTGACTATTCCTCTACATAACCATCTACTGATGAGGATCTTGCTCTTCTAGTATATTAATTACAATTGACTTCCAATCTCTAGAATCTGGTATAAACCCAGAGGAGAGCAATGAACGCACTCATGTTCATATTCGCCCTATCATCAATCCTAAGCGCCGCCCTAACCGCATTAAACTTCTGACTCGCCCAAATAAACCCCGACTCAGAGAAACTCTCACCGTACGAATGTGGATTCGACCCACTTGGATCTGCTCGATTACCATTCTCAGTCCGATTCTTCCTCAGTAGCCATCCTGTTCGTCCTATTCGACCTAGAAATCGCCCTCCTACTCCCCCTGCCATGAGCCGTCCAACTCCAATCCCCCCTAATGACCCTCACCTGAACTGTAGTGATCCTCCTTCTCCTAACACTCGGACTGGCCTACGAGTGAATTCAAGGGGGCCTAGAATGAGCAGAATAACAGAAAGTTAGTCTAACCAAAAAGATAGCTGGTTTCGACCCAGCAGATTACAGCCAACCCTGTAACTTTCTTATGTCGCCCCTACATTTAAGCTTCTACTCAGCCTTCATTTTCAGCGGACTAGGGCTAGCCTTCCACCGAACCCACCTAGTATCCGCCCTACTATGCCTTGAAAGCATAATATTATCGATATTCGTAGGCCTATCAATATGATCCATCGAAAACCAAGTCTCCTCATTCACCATGGTACCAATTCTCATGCTAACCTTCTCAGCGTGTGAGGCGGGCACAGGCCTGGCCATCCTAGTAGCCTCCACCCGCACACATGGCTCCGACCATCTACACAACCTAAACCTCCTGCAATGCTAAAAATCATCCTACCCACAATCATACTTCTTCCAACAGCCCTGCTGTCTCCACCAAAATTTCTATGGACTAACACCACCTTATACAGCCTCCTAATCGCTGCCCTAAGCCTACAGTGATTAATCCCAACCTACTACCCCTACAAATTTTTATCCAACTGAACAGGAATTGACCAAATCTCATCCCCCCTCCTAGTACTATCCTGCTGACTACTCCCACTCATAATCATAGCAAGCCAAAACCACCTGCAACAAGAACCCCTACAACGCAAACGAATCTTTATCTCAACCTTAGTCGCAGTCCAGCCATTCATCCTACTAGCCTTTTCCACCACAGAACTAGCACTATTTTACATCTCATTTGAAGCAACCCTCATTCCCACCCTAATCTTAAACACCCGATGGGGGAACCAACCAGAACGCCTAAGCGCTGGCATCTACCTGCTATTCTACACGCCAGTAAGCTCTCTACCCCTGCTAATCACAATCATACACCTATACGTGAAAATTGGCACCCTGCACCTGCCAACCCTACAACTAACCCACCCAACCCTATCCACCTCATGGACAGGAATACTATCAGGTCTAGCACTGCTCATAGCATTCATAGTAAAAGCCCCACTATACGGCCTACACCTCTGACTGCCAAAAGCCCACGTAGAAGCACCCATCGCAGGCTCAATACTCCTCGCCGCCCTACTACTAAAGCTAGGAGGATACGGAATTATACGAGTCACTCTATTTATGGGCCCACTGTCCAACCTCCTGCACTACCCCTTCCTAACCCTGGCCCTATGAGGCGCCCTAATGACTAGCTCAATCTGCCTACGACAGACAGACCTAAAATCACTAATCGCTTATTCATCCGTTAGCCACATAGGCCTAGTTATCGCCGCAGGAATAATCCAAACCCACTGATCATTCTCAGGGGCAATGATCCTAATAATTTCCCATGGACTAACTTCCTCCATACTATTCTGCCTAGCCAACACAAACTATGAACGTACGCACAGCCGAATTCTACTACTCACACGAGGCCTACAACCTCTCCTACCACTCATAGCTACCTGATGATTGCTGGCCAATCTAACAAACATAGCCTTACCCCCAACAACAAACCTCATAGCAGAGCTAACCATTATAATCACCTTATTCAACTGATCTGCCTTCACGATCATCCTAACAGGAATCGCAACCCTACTAACCGCCTCCTACACCTTATTCATACTACTAATGACCCAACGAGGCTCAATCCCCTCCCACATCACATCTATGCAAAACTCAACCACGCGAGAACACCCGCTCATAACACTCCACATTATCCCAATATTCCTCCTAATCCTCAAACCCGAACTGATCTCCGGAATCCCCTCATGCAAGTATAGTTTAAACCAAACATTAGACTGTGATTCTAAGAATAGAAGTTCAAACCTTCTTACCTGCCGAGGGGAGGGTTTAACCAACAAGAGCTGCTAACTCTTACATCTGAGCCTAAAACCTCAGCCCCCTTACTTTTAAAGGATAACAGCAATCCACTGGTCTTAGGAACCACCCATCTTGGTGCAAATCCAAGTAAAAGTAGTGAACCCCACACTACTAATCAACTCCCTCACACTACTCACGCTGACAATCCTCCTAACCCCAATCATCCTGCCATTTCTATTTAAAAACTTTAAAAACACCCCACAAGCCGCCACCCGCGCTGTTAAAACCGCATTCCTAATTAGCCTAGCCCCTACAACCGCATTCATCTACTCGGGAGTAGAATCTGTCACCTGCCACTGGGAGTGAAAATTCATTATAAACTTTAAAATCCCCCTGAGCCTAAAAATAGACCAATACTCAATAACATTTCTTCCAATCGCCCTATTTGTAACATGATCAATCCTACAATTCGCCATATGATACATGGCCTCAGAGCCATACGTAACAAAATTTTTCACCTACCTACTGACATTCCTAGTCGCCATACTCCTCCTAACAACCGCAAACAACATATTCCTCCTATTCGTAGGCTGGGAAGGAGTACGAATCATGTCCTTCCTTCTCATCGGCTGATGACAAGGCCGAGCAGATGCCAACACCGCCGCCCTACGAGCCGTAATCTACAACCGAATCGGAGACATCGGACTGATCCTGAGCATAGCATGACTAGCTTCAACATTCAACACCTGAGAGATCCAACAAGCCGTACACCCCCACCAAACCCCAATCCTCCCCCTCATAGGATTAATCCTCGCAGCCGCAGGAAAATCCGCCCAATTTGGACTCCACCCATGACTGCCCGCAGCAATAGAAGGCCCCACCCCAGTATCAGCCCTACTGCACTCCAGTACCATAGTAGTAGCCGGAATCTTCCTGCTCATCCGCATGCACCCCCTGCTAGCCACCAACCAGACAGCCCTAACTGCCTGCCTATGCCTAGGTGCTCTATCAACCCTATTCGCTGCCACATGCGCCCTAACCCAAAATGACATCAAAAAAATCATTGCTTTCTCAACATCCAGCCAACTAGGACTAATAATAGTCACTATCGGACTAAACCTCCCACAACTAGCCTTCCTACACATCTCAACCCATGCCTTCTTTAAAGCCATACTATTCCTATGCTCAGGGTCTATCATCCACAACCTAAACGGAGAACAAGATATCCGAAAGATAGGAGGCCTACAGAAAATACTCCCAGTCACTACTTCCTGCCTAACCATCGGAAACCTGGCGCTGATAGGAACCCCATTCCTAGCCGGATTCTACTCAAAAAACCTCATCATCGAAAGCTTAAACACATCATACCTAAATACTTGAGCCCTACTCCTAACCCTTATAGCCACAGCATTCACCGCAACCTACAGCATCCGCATAACCATCCTAGTCCAAGCTGGACAAACCCGAATCCCCCCAATAGTATCAATAAACGAAAACAACCCACTAATCACCGCCCCCCTAACCCGACTCGCCCTAGGCAGCATTACAGCAGGAATAATCATTACCTCTTTCATCACACCAACCAAAACCCCCCCAATAACCATACCCCTTATCACCAAAACCGCTGCCATCCTCATAACAATCCTAGGAATCATCCTAGGCCCCTCATGTACAGGGCCACACCCCTCTAACGGCGCAAGCTTACATAGAAACATTATTAACAGACCTAGACAGATACAAAAACCCCTACAAGACCACGTATTAACTAACCCTGTTAACCCGACTCAGGAGCGCCTATAAGAGCGATTAAAATCTGTGAAAGGAACTCGGCAAATTAATAAGGCCCGACTGTTTACCAAAAACATAGCCTTCAGCAAATTAAACAAGTATTGAAGGTGATGCCTGCCCGGTGACTTAGGTTTAACGGCCGCGGTATCCTAACCGTGCAAAGATAGCGCAATCAATTGTCCCATAAATCGAGACTTGTATGAATGGCTAAACGAGGTCTTAACTGTCTCTCACAGATAATCAGTGAAATTGATCTCCCCGTGCAAAAGCATCCCCAGTGGTGCCAGTGCACTCTCTGGACTCACTGCAGGGCATCCCCAGTGGTGCCAGTGCACTCTCTGGACTCACTGCACTGCATCCCCAGTGGTGCCAGTGCACTCTCTGGACTCACTGAAGTGCATCCCCAGTGGTGCCATTGCACTCTCTGCACTCACTGCACTGCATCCCCAGTGGTGCCAGTGCGCTCTCCGGAGTCACAGCACTGCATCCCCAGTGGTGCCAGTGCACTCACTGGACACACTGTACTGCATTACAGGTGGTGCCAGTGCACTCTCTGCACTCACTGCACAGCATCCCCAGTGGTGCCAGTGCATTCACTGGACTCACTGGACTGCATCACCAGTGGTGCCAGTGCACTCTCTGGACTCACTGCAGTGCATCCCCAGTGGTGCCAGTGCACTCTCTGGACTCACTGCAGTGCATCCCCAGTGGTGCCAGTGCAGTCTCTGGACTCACTGCAGTGCATCCCCAGTGGTGCCAGTGCAGTCTCTGGACTCACTGCACTGCATCCCCAGTGGTGCCAGTGCAGTCTCTGGACTCACTGCACTGCATCCCCAGTGGTGCCAGTGCACTCTCTGGACTCACTGCAGTGCATCCCCAGTGGTGCCAGTGCAGTCTCTGGACTCACTGCAGTGCATCGCCAGTGGTGCCAGTGCACTCTCTCGAGTCACTGAAGTGCATCCCCAGTGGAGTCAGTGCACTCACTGGACTGACTGCACTGCATCCCCAGTGGTGCCAGTGCGCTCTCCGGAGTCACAGCACTGCATCCCCAGTGGTGCCAGTGCACTCACTGGACTCACTGCACTGCATCACAGGTGGTGCCAGTGCACTCTCTGGACTCACTACAGTGAATCCCCGGTGGTGCCAGTGCACTCTCTGCACTCACTGCACAGCATCCCCAGTGGTGCCAGTGCACTCACTGGACTCACTGGACTGCATCCCCAGTGGTGCCAGTGCACTCTCTGGACTCACTGAACTACATCCCCAGTGGTGCCAGTGCACTCTCTGGACTCACTGCACTGCATCCCCAGTGGTGTCAGTGCACTCTCTGGACTCACTGAAGTGCATCCCCAGTGGTGCCAGTGCACTCTCTGGACTCACTGCAGTCCATCCCCAGTGGTGCCAGTGCACTCTCTGGACTCACTGCACTGCATTCCCAGTGGTGCCAGTGAAGTCTCTGGACTCACTGCAGTGCATCCCCAGTGGTGCCAGTGCACTCTCTGGACTCACTGCAGTGCATCCCCAGTGGTGCCAGTGCACTCTCTGGACTCACTGCAGTGCATCCCCAGTGGTGCCAGTGCACTCTCTGGACTCACTGCACTGCATCCCCACTGGTGATGGTACAATCTCTGGACTCACTGTAGTGCATCCCCAGTGGTGCCAGTGCACTCTCTGGACTCACTGCAGTGCACCCCCAGTGGTGCCAGTGCACTCTCTGGACTCACTGCACTGCATTCCCAGTGGTGCCAGTGAAGTCTCTGGACTCACTGCACTGCATCCCCAGTGGTGCCAGTGCAATCTCTGGACTCACTGCAGTTCATCCCCAGTGGTGCCAGTGCACTCTCTGGACTCACTGCAGTGCATCCCCAGGGCAAAAGCGGGGATGTGAACATAAGACGAGAAGACCCTGTGGAACTTAAAAATCAACGACCACCGCGAATCCTCAATCAACCCCACTGGGGCCACTACCATCGCAGAGCCTGGTCGATATTTTTCGGTTGGGGCGACCTTGGAGGAGAACAAATCCTCCAAAAACAAGACCATACCTCTTTACCTAGAGCTACCCCTCAAAGTGCTAACAGTGACCAGACCCAATATAATTGATTAATGGACCAAGCTACCCCAGGGATAACAGCGCAATCCCCCTCAAGAGCCCATATCGACAGGGGGGTTTACGACCTCGATGTTGGATCAGGACATCCTAATGGTGCAGCCGCTATTAAGGGTTCGTTTGTTCAACGATTAACAGTCCTACGTGATCTGAGTTCAGACCGGAGCAATCCAGGTCGGTTTCTATCTATGACACACTCTCCCCAGTACGAAAGGACCGGGAAAGTGGGGCCAATACCACAAGCACGCCCCCCCCCTCTAAGCAGTGAAACCAACTAAACCGTGAAGAGGGCCTTCCCCCACCACTTTCAATCCTAGAAAAGGACCAGCTAGAGTGGCAGAGCCCGGCAAGTGCAGAAGGCTTAAGCCCTTTCCCCAGAGGTTCAAATCCTCTCCCTAGCTTCACCCATGATTCAAATAACAACACTAAGCTGCCTCGTTATATCCCTCCTATACATCATCCCAATCCTGATTGCCGTAGCCTTCCTAACCCTAGCAGAACGGAAAATCCTAAGCTACATACAATCCCGCAAAGGCCCTAACGTTGTCGGGCCTTTTGGCCTACTTCAACCATTTGCGGACGGACTGAAACTATTTACCAAAGAGCCCATCCGACCCTCTACCTCTTCCCCACTTCTATTCATTCTGATACCAATACTAGCCCTTGTCCTAGCCCTCACCACTTGAGCACCACTACCGCTCCCATTTCCCCTAGCAGATCTAAACCTCGGAGTTCTCTTCCTAATAGCCATGTCAAGCCTAGCCGTCTACTCAGTCCTATGATCAGGCTGAGCCTCGAACTCAAAATACGCACTAATCGGAGCCCTACGGGCAGTAGCACAGACCATTTCATACGAAGTGACACTGGCCATAATCCTGCTATCAATAATCATACTAAGCGGAAGCTACACACTCAGCTCCTTTGCCGTCGCACAGGAGCCTCTATACTTCATTTTCTCCTCATGACCCCTAGCAATAATATGATACGTATCCACCCTAGCAGAGACAAACCGAGCTCCTTTTGACCTCACAGAGGGTGAATCTGAGCTAGTCTCAGGGTTTAACGTTGAATACGCCGCAGGACCCTTCGCCTTATTCTTCCTAGCTGAATATGCGAACATTATGCTAATAAATACACTTACAGCCATCATATTCCTAAACCCAAGCGCCCTAGGGCCACCCACAGAACTATTCCCCGTCATCCTAGCCACAAAAGTCCTCCTACTAACTTCTGGTTTCTTATGGGTCCGAGCTTCATACCCACGATTCCGATATGACCAACTAATGCACCTACTATGAAAAAACTTCCTACCCCTCACACTAGCTCTGTGCCTCTGACACATCAGCATACCTATCTGCTATGCAGGCCTACCTCCTTACATAAGGAAATGTGCCTGAACTACAAAGGGTCACTATGATAAAGTGAACATAGAGGTATAACAGCCCTCTCATTTCCTGTTGACCTTAGAAAAGTAGGAATTGAACCCACACAAGAGAAATCAAAATTCTCCATACTTCCCTTATATTATTTTCTAGTAGAGTCAGCTAATCAAGCTATCGGGCCCATACCCCGAAAATGATGGTTTAACCCCCTCCTCTACTAATGAACCCTTACGCGACCCCAATCATAACCTTCAGCCTCATCTTGGGCACCACAATCACAATTTCCAGCAACCACTGAGTTCTGGCCTGGACAGGACTGGAGATCAACGCACTAGCCATCATTCCCCTAATTGCCAAATCCCACCACCCACGAGCAGTAGAAGCCGCAACGAAATACTTCCTAACCCAAGCAGCTGCTTCCGCCCTGGTCCTATTCTCTAGCATAACCAATGCCTGAGTCACCGGCCAATGAGACATCACACAAATAAACCACCCAACCTCCTGTCTACTACTGACAGCAGCAATCGCTATTAAACTGGGCCTAGTGCCATTTCACTTCTGATTCCCAGAAGTACTACAAGGATCGCCACTAATAACAGCCCTGCTACTCTCGACCCTCATAAAATTCCCCCCACTAACCCTGCTCCTACTAACATCCAAATCCCTCGACCCAGCTCTACTCACCGCCATGGCCCTAGCCTCAACAGCACTAGGAGGCTGAATAGGACTGAACCAAACACAAACACGCAAAATCCTAGCCTTCTCGTCCATCTCCCACTTAGGCTGAATCGCCATCATCCTAGTTTACAGCCCCAAATTGGCCTTACTTACCTTCTACCTATACACAATCATAACATCAGCCGTATTCCTAGCCCTTAACAAAATCAAAGCCCTTAACCTATCCATGATCACAACCTCATGAACAAAAACCCCAGTGCTAAACGCCACCCTAATACTAGTACTTTTATCCCTAGCAGGCCTCCCCCCATTAACAGGCTTTATACCAAAGTGACTTATCATCCAAGAACTAACTAAACAGGAAATAACACCAGCAGCCATGGCAATTGCCATGCTATCACTGCTCAGCCTCTTCTTCTACCTACGCCTCGCATACCACTCAACAATTACCCTTCCCCCCAACTCCTCTAACCACATAAAACAATGATACACTAGCAAAGCCCCAAGCACACCTACTGCGGTCCTTGCCTCACTATCAATCCTCTTACTTCCCCTGTCCCCAATAATACATGCCATTGTCTAGAAACTTAGGATAACACCCCAAACCGAAGGCCTTCAAAGCCTTAAATAAGAGTTAAACCCTCTTAGTTTCTGCACATTAAGACTTACAGAATATTAACCTGTATCTTCTGAATGCAAGTCAGACGCTTTAATTAAGCTAAAGCCTCCCTAGACAGATGGGCTTCGATCCCACAAAACTCTAGTTAACAGCTAAATGCCTAAACCAATTGGCTTCTGCCTACAAAGACCCTGACGCACCCTAGTGCGCATCGATGAGCTTGCAACTCAACATGAATTTCACTACAGAGCCGATAAGAAGAGGAATTAAACCTCTGTAAAAAGGACTACAGCCTAACGCTTCAACACTCAGCCATCTTACCCGTCACCTTCATCAACCGATGACTATTTTCCACTAACCATAAGGATATTGGCACCCTGTACCTCATCTTCGGGGCATGAGCAGGAATAGTCGGCACCGCACTCAGCCTATTAATCCGCGCAGAACTAGGACAACCAGGAACTCTCCTAGGCGACGACCAAATTTACAATGTAATCGTTACCGCTCACGCCTTTGTAATAAGCTTCTTTATAGTCATACCCATCATGATCGGAGGATTCGGCAACTGATTAGTCCCCCTCATAATCGGTGCCCCCGACATAGCATTCCCGCGAATAAACAACATAAGCTTTTGACTCCTCCCCCCATCATTCCTCCTCCTACTAGCCTCATCCACTGTAGAAGCTGGCGCCGGCACAGGCTGAACTGTCTACCCTCCCCTAGCAGGTGACCTTGCCCACGCCGGAGCTTCAGTAGACCTGGCTATCTTCTCACTCCACTTAGCCGGTATCTCCTCCATCCTTGGGGCCATCAACTTTATCACCACAGCCATCAACATAAAACCCCCCGCACTCTCACAATACCAAACCCCACTATTTGTCTGATCCGTACTAATTACCGCCATCCTACTCCTTCTATCACTCCCCGTACTCGCCGCCGGTATTACAATATTACTAACTGATCGAAACCTAAACACCACATTCTTCGACCCCGCTGGAGGAGGAGACCCAATCCTGTACCAACACCTATTCTGATTCTTCGGACACCCAGAAGTCTATATTCTGATCCTACCGGGGTTCGGAATCATCTCACACGTAGTCACGTACTACTCAGGCAAAAAGGAGCCCTTCGGCTACATGGGAATAGTCTGAGCCATACTATCCATCGGCTTCCTAGGATTCATCGTCTGAGCTCACCACATGTTTACAGTAGGAATAGACGTTGATACCCAAGCCTACTTTACATCAGCCACTATAATCATTGCCATCCCTACCGGAATCAAAGTATTTAGCTGACTAGCCACCCTGCACGGAGGAACAATCAAATGAGACCCCCCCAATACTATGAGCTCTAGGATTTATCTTCCTATTTACCATCGGAGGATTAACAGGAATCGTTCTTGCAAACTCTTCCCTAGACATCGCCCTGCACGACACGTACTACGTAGTTGCCCACTTCCACTACGTCCTATCCATAGGCGCCGTCTTTGCCATTCTAGCAGGATTTACTCACTGATTCCCACTACTCACTGGGTTTACCCTACACCAAACATGAGCAAAAGCCCACTTCGGGGTAATATTTACAGGAGTAAACCTAACGTTCTTCCCCCAGCACTTCCTAGGCCTAGCAGGAATACCCCGACGATACTCGGACTATCCCGACGCCTACACACTATGAAACACCATTTCCTCCATCGGCTCCCTAATCTCAATAGTAGCCGTAATCATACTAATATTCATCATCTGAGAAGCCTTTTCGGCCAAACGAAAAGTCCTACAACCAGAACTAACTACCACAAACGTTGAATGAATCCACGGCTGCCCTCCCCCATACCATACTTTCGAGGAACCGGCCTTCGTCCAAGTACAAGAAAGGAAGGAATCGAACCCTCACATGCTGGTTTCAAGCCAACTGCATTCACCGCTCATGCTTCTTTCTTATGAGACGTTAGTAAACCAATTACATAGCCTTGTCAAGACTAAATCACAGGTAAAAATCCTGTACATCTCATGTGGCCAACCACTCCCAACTAGGATTCCAAGACGCCTCATCACCCATCATAGAAGAACTCGTTGAATTCCACGACCACGCCCTAATCGTTGCCCTAGCTATCTGCAGCCTAGTTCTCTACCTTTTAGCCCACATACTAACAGAAAAACTCTCGTCCAATGCTGTAGACGCCCAAGAAGTAGAGCTGATCTGGACAATCCTACCTGCTATCGTCCTGGTACTCCTCGCCCTCCCATCCCTACAAATCCTCTACATAATGGACGAAATCGACGAACCAGACCTCACCCTAAAAGCCATCGGCCACCAATGATACTGAAGCTACGAATACACAGACTTCAAAGACCTATCATTCGACTCCTACATAGTGCCCACCCCAGACTTACCCAACGGCCACTTCCGACTGCTAGAAGTTGACCACCGCGTAGTTATCCCAATAGAATCCCCCATCCGCGTGATCATTACTGCAGGAGACGTACTCCACTCCTGAGCAGTCCCAACGCTCGGAGTTAAAACAGACGCAATCCCAGGCCGACTAAACCAAACTTCATTCATTACCACCCGGCCTGGGATTTTTTACGGACAATGCTCAGAAATTTGCGGGGCTAATCACAGCTACATACCCATTGTAGTAGAATCAACCCCACTCCCACATTTCGAGGCCTGATCGTCCCTTCTATCATCATCCTAATCATTAAGAAGCTATGCAACAGCACTAGCCTTTTAAGCTAGCCAAAGAGGGACTTCCCCCTCCTTAATGATATGCCACAGCTTAACCCCGCACCATGATTTTCAATCATAATTATAACCTGATTAACCCTAGCACTCCTCATCCAACCAAAACTACTAGCCTTCACCACAACCAACCCCCCATCAAATAAGACCTCCCTCACTACCAAACCCACACCATGATCCTGACCATGAACCTAAGCTTCTTTGACCAATTTTCCAGCCCCAATCTATTCGGCATCCCCTTAATCCTACTATCCCTACTCTTCCCAGCCCTACTATTCCCGTCCCCAAACAACCGATGAATCAACAACCGCCTTTCTACTATCCAAACATGACTCCTTCACCTAATCACAAAACAACTAATAGTCCCACTCAACAAAAATGGCCACAAATGAGCCATAATATTTACATCCCTAATAATCATACTTCTTACAATCAACCTTCTAGGCCTCCTTCCATATACATTCACCCCAACCACCCAACTATCTATGAACATAGCCCTAGCCTTCCCACTATGGCTCGCCACACTACTAACAGGCCTACGAAACCAACCATCAGCCTCTTTAGCCCACCTATTACCCGAAGGTACCCCTACACCCCTAATCCCCGCACTAATCCTGATCGAAACAACCAGCCTACTAATCCGCCCCCTAGCCCTCGGAGTCCGCCTTACAGCCAACCTTACAGCAGGACACTTACTCATCCAACTCATCTCTACAGCCTCCATTGCATTAATACCCACCCTTCCTGCAGTATCCATCCTAACAATAATCATCCTACTACTCCTAACCATCCTAGAAGTAGCAGTAGCCATAATCCAGGCCTACGTCTTCGTGCTCCTTCTAAGCCTATACTTACAAGAAAACATCTAATGGCACACCAAGCACACTCATACCACATAGTTGACCCAAGCCCTTGACCAATCTTCGGGGCAGCCGCCGCCCTACTCACAACCTCAGGATTAATCATGTGATTCCACTACAACTCATCCATACTACTAACCCTAGGCCTCATCTCAATACTCCTAGTAATACTCCAATGATGACGAGACATTGTACGAGAAAGCACCTTCCAAGGCCATCACACTCCCACAGTCCAAAAAGGCCTACGATACGGCATAATCCTTTTCATCACATCCGAAGCATTCTTCTTCTTAGGGTTCTTCTGAGCGTTCTTCCACTCGAGCCTGGCCCCAACCCCAGAACTAGGAGGCCAATGACCCCCAACAGGAATTAAACCACTCAACCCGATAGAAGTCCCCCTACTAAACACAGCCATCCTACTAGCCTCAGGCGTTACCGTAACGTGAGCCCATCACAGCATCACAGAAGGAAACCGAAAACATGCCATCCACGCCCTAACCCTAACGATCCTCTTGGGATTCTACTTCACAGCCCTACAAGCAATAGAATACCACGAAGCCCCATTCTCAATCGCCGATAGCGTCTACGGATCTACCTTCTTCGTTGCCACTGGATTCCACGGACTCCACGTAATCATCGGATCCTCCTTCCTGACCGTCTGCCTCTTCCGACTGATCAAGTTCCACTTTACATCAGACCACCACTTCGGATTCGAGGCAGCAGCCTGATACTGACACTTCGTAGACGTCATCTGACTATTCCTCTACATAACCATCTACTGATGAGGATCTTGCTCTTCTAGTATATTAATTACAATTGACTTCCAATCTCTAGAATCTGGTATAAACCCAGAGGAGAGCAATGAACGCACTCATGTTCATATTCGCCCTATCATCAATCCTAAGCGCCGCCCTAACCGCATTAAACTTCTGACTCGCCCAAATAAACCCCGACTCAGAGAAACTCTCACCGTACGAATGTGGATTCGACCCACTTGGATCTGCTCGATTACCATTCTCAGTCCGATTCTTCCTCAGTAGCCATCCTGTTCGTCCTATTCGACCTAGAAATCGCCCTCCTACTCCCCCTGCCATGAGCCGTCCAACTCCAATCCCCCCTAATGACCCTCACCTGAACTGTAGTGATCCTCCTTCTCCTAACACTCGGACTGGCCTACGAGTGAATTCAAGGGGGCCTAGAATGAGCAGAATAACAGAAAGTTAGTCTAACCAAAAAGATAGCTGGTTTCGACCCAGCAGATTACAGCCAACCCTGTAACTTTCTTATGTCGCCCCTACATTTAAGCTTCTACTCAGCCTTCATTTTCAGCGGACTAGGGCTAGCCTTCCACCGAACCCACCTAGTATCCGCCCTACTATGCCTTGAAAGCATAATATTATCGATATTCGTAGGCCTATCAATATGATCCATCGAAAACCAAGTCTCCTCATTCACCATGGTACCAATTCTCATGCTAACCTTCTCAGCGTGTGAGGCGGGCACAGGCCTGGCCATCCTAGTAGCCTCCACCCGCACACATGGCTCCGACCATCTACACAACCTAAACCTCCTGCAATGCTAAAAATCATCCTACCCACAATCATACTTCTTCCAACAGCCCTGCTGTCTCCACCAAAATTTCTATGGACTAACACCACCTTATACAGCCTCCTAATCGCTGCCCTAAGCCTACAGTGATTAATCCCAACCTACTACCCCTACAAATTTTTATCCAACTGAACAGGAATTGACCAAATCTCATCCCCCCTCCTAGTACTATCCTGCTGACTACTCCCACTCATAATCATAGCAAGCCAAAACCACCTGCAACAAGAACCCCTACAACGCAAACGAATCTTTATCTCAACCTTAGTCGCAGTCCAGCCATTCATCCTACTAGCCTTTTCCACCACAGAACTAGCACTATTTTACATCTCATTTGAAGCAACCCTCATTCCCACCCTAATCTTAATCACCCGATGGGGGAACCAACCAGAACGCCTAAGCGCTGGCATCTACCTGCTATTCTACACGCCAGTAAGCTCTCTACCCCTGCTAATCACAATCATACACCTATACGTGAAAATTGGCACCCTGCACCTGCCAACCCTACAACTAACCCACCCAACCCTATCCACCTCATGGACAGGAATACTATCAGGTCTAGCACTGCTCATAGCATTCATAGTAAAAGCCCCACTATACGGCCTACACCTCTGACTGCCAAAAGCCCACGTAGAAGCACCCATCGCAGGCTCAATACTCCTCGCCGCCCTACTACTAAAGCTAGGAGGATACGGAATTATACGAGTCACTCTATTTATGGGCCCACTGTCCAACCTCCTGCACTACCCCTTCCTAACCCTGGCCCTATGAGGCGCCCTAATGACTAGCTCAATCTGCCTACGACAGACAGACCTAAAATCACTAATCGCTTATTCATCCGTTAGCCACATAGGCCTAGTTATCGCCGCAGGAATAATCCAAACCCACTGATCATTCTCAGGGGCAATGATCCTAATAATTTCCCATGGACTAACTTCCTCCATACTATTCTGCCTAGCCAACACAAACTATGAACGTACGCACAGCCGAATTCTACTACTCACACGAGGCCTACAACCTCTCCTACCACTCATAGCTACCTGATGATTGCTGGCCAATCTAACAAACATAGCCTTACCCCCAACAACAAACCTCATAGCAGAGCTAACCATTATAATCACCTTATTCAACTGATCTGCCTTCACGATCATCCTAACAGGAATCGCAACCCTACTAACCGCCTCCTACACCTTATTCATACTACTAATGACCCAACGAGGCTCAATCCCCTCCCACATCACATCTATGCAAAACTCAACCACGCGAGAACACCCGCTCATAACACTCCACATTATCCCAATATTCCTCCTAATCCTCAAACCCGAACTGATCTCCGGAATCCCCTCATGCAAGTATAGTTTAAACCAAACATTAGACTGTGATTCTAAGAATAGAAGTTCAAACCTTCTTACCTGCCGAGGGGAGGGTTTAACCAACAAGAGCTGCTAACTCTTACATCTGAGCCTAAAACCTCAGCCCCCTTACTTTTAAAGGATAACAGCAATCCACTGGTCTTAGGAACCACCCATCTTGGTGCAAATCCAAGTAAAAGTAGTGAACCCCACACTACTAATCAACTCCCTCACACTACTCACGCTGACAATCCTCCTAACCCCAATCATCCTGCCATTTCTATTTAAAAACTTTAAAAACACCCCACAAGCCACCACCCGCGCTGTTAAAACCGCATTCCTAATTAGCCTAGCCCCTACAACCGCATTCATCTACTCGGGAGTAGAATCTGTCACCTGCCACTGGGAGTGAAAATTCATTATAAACTTTAAAATCCCCCTGAGCCTAAAAATAGACCAATACTCAATAACATTTCTTCCAATCGCCCTATTTGTAACATGATCAATCCTACAATTCGCCATATGATACATGGCCTCAGAGCCATACGTAACAAAATTTTTCACCTACCTACTGACATTCCTAGTCGCCATACTCCTCCTAACAACCGCAAACAACATATTCCTCCTATTCGTAGGCTGGGAAGGAGTACGAATCATGTCCTTCCTTCTCATCGGCTGATGACAAGGCCGAGCAGATGCCAACACCGCCGCCCTACGAGCCGTAATCTACAACCGAATCGGAGACATCGGACTGATCCTGAGCATAGCATGACTAGCTTCAACATTCAACACCTGAGAGATCCAACAAGCCGTACACCCCCACCAAACCCCAATCCTCCCCCTCATAGGATTAATCCTCGCAGCCGCAGGAAAATCCGCCCAATTTGGACTCCACCCATGACTGCCCGCAGCAATAGAAGGCCCCACCCCAGTATCAGCCCTACTGCACTCCAGTACCATAGTAGTAGCCGGAATCTTCCTGCTCATCCGCATGCACCCCCTGCTAGCCACCAACCAGACAGCCCTAACTGCCTGCCTATGCCTAGGTGCTCTATCAACCCTATTTGCTGCCACATGCGCCCTAACCCAAAATGACATCAAAAAAATCATTGCTTTCTCAACATCCAGCCAACTAGGACTAATAATAGTCACTATCGGACTAAACCTCCCACAACTAGCCTTCCTACACATCTCAACCCATGCCTTCTTTAAAGCCATACTACTCCTATGCTCAGGGTCTATCATCCACAACCTAAACGGAGAACAAGATATCCGAAAGATAGGAGGCCTACAGAAAATACTCCCAGTCACTACTTCCTGCCTAACCATCGGAAACCTGGCGCTGATAGGAACCCCATTCCTAGCCGGATTCTACTCAAAAGACCTCATCATCGAAAGCTTAAACACATCATACCTAAATACTTGAGCCCTACTCCTAACCCTTATAGCCACAGCATTCACCGCAACCTACAGCATCCGCATAACCATCCTAGTCCAAGCTGGACAAACCCGAATCCCCCCAATAGTATCAATAAACGAAAACAACCCACTAATCACCGCCCCCCTAACCCGACTCGCCCTAGGCAGCATTACAGCAGGAATAATCATTACCTCTTTCATCACACCAACCAAAACCCCCCCAATAACCATACCCCTTATCACCAAAACCGCTGCCATCCTCATAACAATCCTAGGAATCATCCTAGGCCCCTCATGTACAGGGCCACACCCCTCTAACGGCGCAAGCTTACATAGAAACATTATTAACAGACCTAGACAGATACAAAAACCCCTACAAGACCACGTATTAACTAACCCTGTTAACCCGACTCAGGAGCGCCTATAAGAGCGATTAAAATCTGTGAAAGGAACTCGGCAAATTAATAAGGCCCGACTGTTTACCAAAAACATAGCCTTCAGCAAATTAAACAAGTATTGAAGGTGATGCCTGCCCGGTGACTTAGGTTTAACGGCCGCGGTATCCTAACCGTGCAAAGGTAGCGCAATCAATTGTCCCATAAATCGAGACTTGTATGAATGGCTAAACGAGGTCTTAACTGTCTCTCACAGATAATCAGTGAAATTGATCTCCCCGTGCAAAAGCGGGGATGTGAACATAAGACGAGAAGACCCTGTGGAACTTAAAAATCAACGACCACCGCGAATCCTCAATCAACCCCACTGGGGCCACTACCATCGCAGAGCCTGGTCGATATTTTTCGGTTGGGGCGACCTTGGAGGAGAACAAATCCTCCAAAAACAAGACCATACCTCTTTACCTAGAGCTACCCCTCAAAGTGCTAACAGTGACCAGACCCAATATAATTGATTAATGGACCAAGCTACCCCAGGGATAACAGCGCAATCCCCCTCAAGAGCCCATATCGACAGGGGGGTTTACGACCTCGATGTTGGATCAGGACATCCTAATGGTGCAGCCGCTATTAAGGGTTCGCTCGCCCTAGGCAGCATTACAGCAGGAATAATCATTACCTCTTTCATCACACCAACCAAAACCCCCCCAATAACCATACCCCTTATCACCAAAACTGCTGCCATCCTCATAACAATCCTAGGAATCATCCTAGCCCTAGAACTATCGAACATAACACACACCCTCACTCACCCCAAACCAACCCCCCTCATAAACTTCTCCTCTGCATTAGGGTACTTCAACCCCCTAGTACACCGATTCTTCTCCAAAAACCTACTAGAAAAGGGACAAAACATTGCCCTACACTTGATCGACCTCTCCTGACTCAAAAAAATAGGGCCAGAGGGCCTTGCTGAACTACAAGTAGCCGCAAGCAAAGCCGCAACCTCAATACACACAGGGCTAATTAAGGCCTACCTAGGATCCTTCGCCCTCTCCATCCTGGTAATAATCCTAATAACACACAGACTCACTAATGGCCCCTAACATCCGCAAATCCCATCCCCTACTAAAAATAATCAACAACTCCCTAATCGACCTACCCGCCCCCTCCAACATCTCTGCCTGATGAAACTTCGGCTCCCTTCTAGCCATCTGCTTAGCCACACAAATCCTAACAGGCCTGCTACTAGCCATACACTACACCGCAGACACTTCACTCGCCTTCTCCTCAGTAGCTCACACATGCCGAGACGTCCAGTACGGATGGCTCATCCGCAACCTCCACGCCAATGGTGCTTCGCTCTTCTTTAACTGCATCTACTTACACATCGGACGAGGCCTCTACTACGGCTCCTACCTATACAAAGAAACCTGAAACACAGGAGTAATCCTCCTACTCACCCTAATAGCAACTGCCTTCGTAGGGTATGTCCTACCATGAGGACAAATGTCATTCTGAGGGGCCACCGTAATCACCAACCTATTCTCAGCCATCCCGTACATTGGGCAAACTCTAGTAGAATGAGCCTGAGGAGGATTCTCAGTAGACAATCCAACCTTAACCCGATTCTTCGCCATCCACTTCCTACTGCCCTTCCTAATTGCAGGAATCACCCTAGTCCACCTAACCTTCCTACACAAATCAGGCTCAAATAACCCACTAGGAATCGTATCAGACTGCGACAAAATCCCATTCCACCCACACTTCTCCATGAAAGACAGCTTAGGGCTTACCCTAATAATCACCCCTCTAATAGCACTAGCCCTATTTTCACCGAACCTCCTGGTTCTTGGAATCCTAGTTGGGAGTGGTTGGCCACATGAGATGTACAGGATTTTTACCTGTGATTTAGTCTTGACAAGGCTATGTAATTGGTTTACTAACGTCTCATAAGAAAGAAGCATGAGCGGTTAATGCAGTTGGCTTGAAACCCATCCCCAGTGGTGCCAGTGCACTCTCTGCACTCACTGCACTGCATCCCCAGTGGTGCCAGTGCGCTCTCTGGAGTCACAGCACTGCATCCCCAGTGGTGCCAGTGCACTCTCTGGACTCACTGCACTGCATCCCCAGTGGTGCCAGTGCACTCTCTGGACTCACTGTACTGCATCCCCAGTGGTGCCAGTGCACTCTGTGGACTCACTGTAGTGCATCCCCAGTGGTGCCAGTGCTCTCTCTGGACTCACTGTACTGCATCCACAGTGGTGCCAGTGCACACGCTGGACTCACTGCAGTGCATCCCCAGTGGTGCCAGTGCACTCTCTGGACTCACTGCACTGCATCCCCAGTGGTGCCAGTGCACTCTCTGGACTCACTGCAGGGCATCCCCAGTGGTGCCAGTGCACTCTCTGGACTCACTGCACTGCATCCCCAGTGGTGCCAGTGCACTCTCTGGACTCACTGAAGTGCATCCCCATTGGTGCCATTGCACTCTCTGCACTCACTGCACTGCATCCCCAGTGGTGCCAGTGCGCTCTCCGGAGTCACAGCACTGCATCCCCAGTGGTGCCAGTGCACTCACTGGACACACTGTACTGCATTACAGGTGGTGCCAGTGCACTCTCTGCACTCACTGCACAGCATCCCCAGTGGTGCCAGTGCATTCACTGGACTCACTGGACTGCATCACCAGTGGTGCCAGTGCACTCTCTGGACTCACTGCAGTGCATCCCCAGTGGTGCCAGTGCACTCTCTGGACTCACTGCAGTGCATCCCCAGTGGTGCCAGTGCAGTCTCTGGACTCACTGCAGTGCATCCCCAGTGGTGCCAGTGCAGTCTCTGGACTCACTGCACTGCATCCCCAGTGGTGCCAGTGCAGTCTCTGGACTCACTGCACTGCATCCCCAGTGGTGCCAGTGCACTCTCTGGACTCACTGCAGTGCATCCCCAGTGGTGTCAGTGCACTCTCTGGACTCACTGAAGTGCATCCCCAGTGGTGCCAGTGCACTCTCTGGACTCACTGCAGTGCATCCCCAGTGGTGCCAGTGCACTCTCTGGACTCACTGCACTGCATCCCCAGTGGTGATGGTACAATCTCTGGACTCACTGTAGTGCATCCCCAGTGGTGCCAGTGCACTCTCTGGACTCACTGCAGTCCATCCCCAGTGGTGCCAGTGCACTCTCTGGACTCACTGCACTGCATTACCAGTGGTGCCAGTGAAGTCTCTGGACTCACTGCAGTGCATCCCCAGTGGTGCCAGTGCACTCTCTGGACTCACTGCAGTGCATCCCCAGTGGTGCCAGTGCACTCTCTGGACTCACTGCAGTGCATCCCCAGTGGTGCCAGTGCACTCTCTGGACTCACTGCACTGCATCCCCACTGGTGATGGTACAATCTCTGGACTCACTGTAGTGCATCCCCAGTGGTGCCAGTGCACTCTCTGGACTCACTGCAGTGCACCCCCAGTGGTGCCAGTGCACTCTCTGGACTCACTGCACTGCATTCCCATTGGTGCCAGTGAAGTCTCTGGACTCACTGCACTGCATCCCCAGTGGTGCCAGTGCAATCTCTGGACTCACTGCAGTTCATCCCCAGTGGTGCCAGTGCACTCTCTGGACTCACTGCAGTGCATCCCCAGGGCAAAAGCGGGGATGTGAACATAAGACGAGAAGACCCTGTGGAACTTAAAAATCAACGACCACCGCGAATCCTCAATCAACCCCACTGGGGCCACTACCATCGCAGAGCCTGGTCGATATTTTTCGGTTGGGGCGACCTTGGAGGAGAACAAATCCTCCAAAAACAAGACCATACCTCTTTACCTAGAGCTACCCCTCAAAGTGCTAACAGTGACCAGACCCAATATAATTGATTAATGGACCAAGCTACCCCAGGGATAACAGCGCAATCCCCCTCAAGAGCCCATATCGACAGGGGGGTTTACGACCTCGATGTTGGATCAGGACATCCTAATGGTGCAGCCGCTATTAAGGGTTCGTTTGTTCAACGATTAACAGTCCTACGTGATCTGAGTTCAGACCGGAGCAATCCAGGTCGGTTTCTATCTATGACACACTCTCCCCAGTACGAAAGGACCGGGAAAGTGGGGCCAATACCACAAGCACGCCCCCCCCCTCTAAGCAGTGAAACCAACTAAACCGTGAAGAGGGCCTTCCCCCACCACTTTCAATCCTAGAAAAGGACCAGCTAGAGTGGCAGAGCCCGGCAAGTGCAGAAGGCTTAAGCCCTTTCCCCAGAGGTTCAAATCCTCTCCCTAGCTTCACCCATGATTCAAATAACAACACTAAGCTGCCTCGTTATATCCCTCCTATACATCATCCCAATCCTGATTGCCGTAGCCTTCCTAACCCTAGTAGAACGGAAAATCCTAAGCTACATACAATCCCGCAAAGGCCCTAACGTTGTCGGGCCTTTTGGCCTACTTCAACCATTTGCGGACGGACTGAAACTATTTACCAAAGAGCCCATCCGACCCTCTACCTCTTCCCCACTTCTATTCATTCTGATACCAATACTAGCCCTTGTCCTAGCCCTCACCACTTGAGCACCACTACCGCTCCCATTTCCCCTAGCAGATCTAAACCTCGGAGTTCCCTTCCTAATAGCCATGTCAAGCCTAGCCGTCTACTCAGTCCTATGATCAGGCTGAGCCTCGAACTCAAAATACGCACTAATCGGAGCCCTACGGGCAGTAGCACAGACCATTTCATACGAAGTGACACTGGCCATAATCCTGCTATCAATAATCATACTAAGCGGAAGCTACACACTCAGCTCCTTTGCCGTCGCACAGGAGCCTCTATACTTCATTTTCTCCTCATGACCCCTAGCAATAATATGATACGTATCCACCCTAGCAGAGACAAACCGAGCTCCTTTTGACCTCACAGAGGGCGAATCTGAGCTAGTCTCAGGGTTTAACGTTGAATACGCCGCAGGACCCTTCGCCTTATTCTTCCTAGCTGAATATGCGAACATTATGCTAATAAATACACTTACAGCCATCATATTCCTAAACCCAAGCGCCCTAGGGCCACCCACAGAACTATTCCCCGTCATCCTAGCCACAAAAGTCCTCCTACTATCTTCTGGTTTCTTATGGGTCCGAGCTTCATACCCACGATTCCGATATGACCAACTAATGCACCTACTATGAAAAAACTTCCTACCCCTCACACTAGCTCTGTGCCTCTGACACATCAGCATACCTATCTGCTATGCAGGCCTACCTCCTTACATAAGGAAATGTGCCTGAACTACAAAGGGTCACTATGATAAAGTGAACATAGAGGTATAACAGCCCTCTCATTTCCTGTTGACCTTAGAAAAGTAGGAATTGAACCCACACAAGAGAAATCAAAATTCTCCATACTTCCCTTATATTATTTTCTAGTAGAGTCAGCTAATCAAGCTATCGGGCCCATACCCCGAAAATGATGGTTTAACCCCCTCCTCTACTAATGAACCCTTACGCGACCCCAATCATAACCTTCAGCCTCATCTTGGGCACCACAATCACAATTTCCAGCAACCACTGAGTTCTGGCCTGGACAGGACTGGAGATCAACGCACTAGCCATCATTCCCCTAATTGCCAAATCCCACCACCCACGAGCAGTAGAAGCCGCAACGAAATACTTCCTAACCCAAGCAGCTGCTTCCGCCCTGGTCCTATTCTCTAGCATAACCAATGCCTGAGTCACCGGCCAATGAGACATCACACAAATAAACCACCCAACCTCCTGTCTACTACTGACAGCAGCAATCGCTATTAAACTGGGCCTAGTGCCATTTCACTTCTGATTCCCAGAAGTACTACAAGGATCGCCACTAATAACAGCCCTGCTACTCTCGACCCTCATAAAATTCCCCCCACTAACCCTGCTCCTACTAACATCCAAATCCCTCGACCCAGCTCTACTCACCGCCATGGCCCTAGCCTCAACAGCACTAGGAGGCTGAATAGGACTGAACCAAACACAAACACGCAAAATCCTAGCCTTCTCGTCCATCTCCCACTTAGGCTGAATCGCCATCATCCTAGTTTACAGCCCCAAATTGGCCTTACTTACCTTCTACCTATACACAATCATAACATCAGCCGTATTCCTAGCCCTTAACAAAATCAAAGCCCTTAACCTATCCATGATCACAACCTCATGAACAAAAACCCCAGTGCTAAACGCCACCCTAATACTAGTACTTTTATCCCTAGCAGGCCTCCCCCCATTAACAGGCTTTATACCAAAGTGACTTATCATCCAAGAACTAACTAAACAGGAAATAACACCAGCAGCCATGGCAATTGCCATGCTATCACTGCTCAGCCTCTTCTTCTACCTACGCCTCGCATACCACTCAACAATTACCCTTCCCCCCAACTCCTCTAACCACATAAAACAATGATACACTAGCAAAGCCCCAAGCACACCTACTGCGGTCCTTGCCTCACTATCAATCCTCTTACTTCCCCTGTCCCCAATAATACATGCCATTGTCTAGAAACTTAGGATAACACCCCAAACCGAAGGCCTTCAAAGCCTTAAATAAGAGTTAAACCCTCTTAGTTTCTGCACATTAAGACTTACAGAATATTAACCTGTATCTTCTGAATGCAAGTCAGACGCTTTAATTAAGCTAAAGCCTCCCTAGACAGATGGGCTTCGATCCCACAAAACTCTAGTTAACAGCTAAATGCCTAAACCAATTGGCTTCTGCCTACAAAGACCCTGATGCACCCTAGTGCGCATCGATGAGCTTGCAACTCAACATGAATTTCACTACAGAGCCGATAAGAAGAGGAATTAAACCTCTGTAAAAAGGACTACAGCCTAACGCTTCAACACTCAGCCATCTTACCCGTCACCTTCATCAACCGATGACTATTTTCCACTAACCATAAGGATATTGGCACCCTGTACCTCATCTTCGGGGCATGAGCAGGAATAGTCGGCACCGCACTCAGCCTATTAATCCGCGCAGAACTAGGACAACCAGGAACTCTCCTAGGCGACGATCAAATTTACAATGTAATCGTTACCGCTCACGCCTTTGTAATAAGCTTCTTTATAGTCATACCCATCATGATCGGAGGATTCGGCAACTGATTAGTCCCCCTCATAATCGGTGCCCCCGACATAGCATTCCCGCGAATAAACAACATAAGCTTTTGACTCCTCCCCCCATCATTCCTCCTCCTACTAGCCTCATCCACTGTAGAAGCTGGCGCCGGCACAGGCTGAACTGTCTACCCTCCCCTAGCAGGTGACCTTGCCCACGCCGGAGCTTCAGTAGACCTGGCTATCTTCTCACTCCACTTAGCCGGTATCTCCTCCATCCTTGGGGCCATCAACTTTATCACCACAGCCATCAACATAAAACCCCCCGCACTCTCACAATACCAAACCCCACTATTTGTCTGATCCGTACTAATTACCGCCATCCTACTCCTTCTATCACTCCCCGTACTCGCCGCCGGTATTACAATATTACTAACTGATCGAAACCTAAACACCACATTCTTCGACCCCGCTGGAGGAGGAGACCCAATCCTGTACCAACACCTATTCTGATTCTTCGGACACCCAGAAGTCTATATTCTGATCCTACCGGGGTTCGGAATCATCTCACACGTAGTCACGTACTACTCAGGCAAAAAGGAGCCCTTCGGCTACATGGGAATAGTCTGAGCCATACTATCCATCGGCTTCCTAGGATTCATCGTCTGAGCTCACCACATGTTTACAGTAGGAATAGACGTTGATACCCAAGCCTACTTTACATCAGCCACTATAATCATTGCCATCCCTACCGGAATCAAAGTATTTAGCTGACTAGCCACCCTGCACGGAGGAACAATCAAATGAGACCCCCCCAATACTATGAGCTCTAGGATTTATCTTCCTATTTACCATCGGAGGATTAACAGGAATCGTTCTTGCAAACTCTTCCCTAGACATCGCCCTGCACGACACGTACTACGTAGTTGCCCACTTCCACTACAACAAAAATGGCCACAAATGAGCCATAATATTTACATCCCTAATAATCATACTTCTTACAATCAACCTTCTAGGCCTCCTTCCATATACATTCACCCCAACCACCCAACTATCTATGAACATAGCCCTAGCCTTCCCACTATGGCTCGCCACACTACTAACAGGCCTACGAAACCAACCATCAGCCTCTGTAGCCCACCTATTACCCGAAGGTACCCCTACACCCCTAATCCCCGCACTAATCCTGATCGAAACAACCAGCCTACTAATCCGCCCCCTAGCCCTCGGAGTCCGCCTTACAGCCAACCTTACAGCAGGACACTTACTCATCCAACTCATCTCTACAGCCTCCATTGCATTAATACCCACCCTTCCTGCAGTATCCATCCTAACAATAATCATCCTACTACTCCTAACCATCCTAGAAGTAGCAGTAGCCATAATCCAGGCCTACGTCTTCGTGCTCCTTCTAAGCCTATACTTACAAGAAAACATCTAATGGCACACCAAGCACACTCATACCACATAGTTGACCCAAGCCCTTGACCAATCTTCGGGGCAGCCGCCGCCCTACTCACAACCTCAGGATTAATCATGTGATTCCACTACAACTCATCCATACTACTAACCCTAGGCCTCATCTCAATACTCCTAGTAATACTCCAATGATGACGAGACATTGTACGAGAAAGCACCTTCCAAGGCCATCACACTCCCACAGTCCAAAAAGGCCTACGATACGGCATAATCCTTTTCATCACATCCGAAGCATTCTTCTTCTTAGGGTTCTTCTGAGCGTTCTTCCACTCGAGCCTGGCCCCAACCCCAGAACTAGGAGGCCAATGACCCCCAACAGGAATTAAACCACTCAACCCGATAGAAGTCCCCCTACTAAACACAGCCATCCTACTAGCCTCAGGCGTTACCGTAACGTGAGCCCATCACAGCATCACAGAAGGAAACCGAAAACACGCCATCCACGCCCTAACCCTAACGATCCTCCTGGGATTCTACTTCACAGCCCTACAAGCAATAGAATACCACGAAGCCCCATTCTCAATCGCCGATAGCGTCTACGGATCTACCTTCTTCGTTGCCACTGGATTCCACGGACTCCACGTAATCATCGGATCCTCCTTCCTGACCGTCTGCCTCTTCCGACTGATCAAGTTCCACTTTACATCAGACCACCACTTCGGATTCGAGGCAGCAGCCTGATACTGACACTTCGTAGACGTCATCTGACTATTCCTCTACATAACCATCTACTGATGAGGATCTTGCTCTTCTAGTATATTAATTACAATTGACTTCCAATCTCTAGAATCTGGTATAAACCCAGAGGAGAGCAATGAACGCACTCATGTTCATATTCGCCCTATCATCAATCCTAAGCGCCGCCCTAACCGCATTAAACTTCTGACTCGCCCAAATAAACCCCGACTCAGAGAAACTCTCACCGTACGAATGTGGATTCGACCCACTTGGATCTGCTCGATTACCATTCTCAGTCCGATTCTTCCTCAGTAGCCATCCTGTTCGTCCTATTCGACCTAGAAATCGCCCTCCTACTCCCCCTGCCATGAGCCGTCCAACTCCAATCCCCCCTAATGACCCTCACCTGAACTGTAGTGATCCTCCTTCTCCTAACACTCGGACTGGCCTACGAGTGAATTCAAGGGGGCCTAGAATGAGCAGAATAACAGAAAGTTAGTCTAACCAAAAAGATAGCTGGTTTCGACCCAGCAGATTACAGCCAACCCTGTAACTTTCTTATGTCGCCCCTACATTTAAGCTTCTACTCAGCCTTCATTTTCAGCGGACTAGGGCTAGCCTTCCACCGAACCCACCTAGTATCCGCCCTACTATGCCTTGAAAGCATAATATTATCGATATTCGTAGGCCTATCAATATGATCCATCGAAAACCAAGTCTCCTCATTCACCATGGTACCAATTCTCATGCTAACCTTCTCAGCGTGTGAGGCGGGCACAGGCCTGGCCATCCTAGTAGCCTCCACCCGCACACATGGCTCCGACCATCTACACAACCTAAACCTCCTGCAATGCTAAAAATCATCCTACCCACAATCATACTTCTTCCAACAGCCCTGCTGTCTCCACCAAAATTTCTATGGACTAACACCACCTTATACAGCCTCCTAATCGCTGCCCTAAGCCTACAGTGATTAATCCCAACCTACTACCCCTACAAATTTTTATCCAACTGAACAGGAATTGACCAAATCTCATCCCCCCTCCTAGTACTATCCTGCTGACTACTCCCACTCATAATCATAGCAAGCCAAAACCACCTGCAACAAGAACCCCTACAACGCAAACGAATCTTTATCTCAACCTTAGTCGCAGTCCAGCCATTCATCCTACTAGCCTTTTCCACCACAGAACTAGCACTATTTTACATCTCATTTGAAGCAACCCTCATTCCCACCCTAATCTTAATCACCCGATGGGGGAACCAACCAGAACGCCTAAGCGCTGGCATCTACCTGCTATTCTACACGCCAGTAAGCTCTCTACCCCTGCTAATCACAATCATACACCTATACGTGAAAATTGGCACCCTGCACCTGCCAACCCTACAACTAACCCACCCAACCCTATCCACCTCATGGACAGGAATACTATCAGGTCTAGCACTGCTCATAGCATTCATAGTAAAAGCCCCACTATACGGCCTACACCTCTGACTGCCAAAAGCCCACGTAGAAGCACCCATCGCAGGCTCAATACTCCTCGCCGCCCTACTACTAAAGCTAGGAGGATACGGAATTATACGAGTCACTCTATTTATGGGCCCACTGTCCAACCTCCTGCACTACCCCTTCCTAACCCTGGCCCTATGAGGCGCCCTAATGACTAGCTCAATCTGCCTACGACAGACAGACCTAAAATCACTAATCGCTTATTCATCCGTTAGCCACATAGGCCTAGTTATCGCCGCAGGAATAATCCAAACCCACTGATCATTCTCAGGGGCAATGATCCTAATAATTTCCTATGGACTGACTTCCTCCATACTATTCTGCCTAGCCAACACAAACTATGAATGTACGCACAGCCGAATTCTACTACTCACACGAGGCCTACAACCTCTCCTACCACTCATAGCTACCTGATGATTGCTGGCCAATCTAACAAACATAGCCTTACCCCCAACAACAAACCTCATAGCAGAGCTAACCATTATAATCACCTTATTCAACTGATCTGCCTTCACGATCATCCTAACAGGAATCGCAACCCTACTAACCGCCTCCTACACCTTATTCATACTACTAATGACCCAACGAGGCTCAATCCCCTCCCACATCACATCTATGCAAAACTCAACCACGCGAG
The DNA here is from genome assembly GCF_964034855.1 of Anser brachyrhynchus. Classification (NCBI taxonomy): domain Eukaryota; kingdom Metazoa; phylum Chordata; class Aves; order Anseriformes; family Anatidae; genus Anser; species Anser brachyrhynchus. The sequence goes on along the minus strand of NW_027663769.1, from coordinate 153,912 downwards.
AACACCCGCTCATAACACTCCACATTATCCCAATATTCCTCCTAATCCTCAAACCCGAACTGATCTCCGGAATCCCCTCATGCAAGTATAGTTTAAACCAAACATTAGACTGTGATTCTAAGAATAGAAGTTCAAACCTTCTTACCTGCCGAGGGGAGGGTTTAACCAACAAGAGCTGCTAACTCTTACATCTGAGCCTAAAACCTCAGCCCCCTTACTTTTAAAGAATAACAGCAATCCACTGGTCTTAGGAACCACCCATCTTGGTGCAAATCCAAGTAAAAGTAGTGAACCCCACACTACTAATCAACTCCCTCACACTACTCACGCTGACAATCCTCCTAACCCCAATCATCCTGCCATTTCTATTTAAAAACTTTAAAAACACCCCACAAGCCACCACCCGCGCTGTTAAAACCGCATTCCTAATTAGCCTAGCCCCTACAACCGCATTCATCTACTCGGGAGTAGAATCTGTCACCTGCCACTGGGAGTGAAAATTCATTATAAACTTTAAAATCCCCCTGAGCCTAAAAATAGACCAATACTCAATAACATTTCTTCCAATCGCCCTATTTGTAACATGATCAATCCTACAATTCGCCATATGATACATGGCCTCAGAGCCATACGTAACAAAATTTTTCACCTACCTACTGACATTCCTAGTCGCCATACTCCTCCTAACAACCGCAAACAACATATTCCTCCTATTCGTAGGCTGGGAAGGAGTACGAATCATGTCCTTCCTTCTCATCGGCTGATGACAAGGCCGAGCAGATGCCAACACCGCCGCCCTACGAGCCGTAATCTACAACCGAATCGGAGACATCGGACTGATCCTGAGCATAGCATGACTAGCTTCAACATTCAACACCTGAGAGATCCAACAAGCCGTACAACCCCACCAAACCCCAATCCTCCCCCTCATAGGATTAATCCTCGCAGCCGCAGGAAAATCCGCCCAATTTGGACTCCACCCATGACTGCCCGCAGCAATAGAAGGCCCCACCCCAGTATCAGCCCTACTGCACTCCAGTACCATAGTAGTAGCCGGAATCTTCCTGCTCATCCGCATGCACCCCCTGCTAGCCACCAACCAGACAGCCCTAACTGCCTGCCTATGCCTAGGTGCTCTATCAACCCTATTCGCTGCCACATGCGCCCTAACCCAAAATGACATCAAAAAAATCATTGCTTTCTCAACATCCAGCCAACTAGGACTAATAATAGTCACTATCGGACTAAACCTCCCACAACTAGCCTTCCTACACATCTCAACCCATGCCTTCTTTAAAGCCATACTATTCCTATGCTCAGGGTCTATCATCCACAACCTAAACGGAGAACAAGATATCCGAAAGATAGGAGGCCTACAGAAAATACTCCCAGTCACTACTTCCTGCCTAACCATCGGAAACCTGGCGCTGATAGGAACCCCATTCCTAGCCGGATTCTACTCAAAAGACCTCATCATCGAAAGCTTAAACACATCATACCTAAATACTTGAGCCCTACTCCTAACCCTTATAGCCACAGCATTCACCGCAACCTACAGCATCCGCATAACCATCCTAGTCCAAGCTGGACAAACCCGAATCCCCCCAATAGTATCAATAAACGAAAACAACCCACTAATCACCGCCCCCCTAACCCGACTCGCCCTAGGCAGCATTACAGCAGGAATAATCATTACCTCTTTCATCACACCAACCAAAACCCCCCCAATAACCATACCCCTTATCACCAAAACTGCTGCCATCCTCATAACAATCCTAGGAATCATCCTAGCCCTAGAACTATCGAACATAACACACACCCTCACTCACCCCAAACCAACCCCCCTCATAAACTTCTCCTCTGCATTAGGGTACTTCAACCCCCTAGTACACCGATTCTTCTCCAAAAACCTACTAGAAAAGGGACAAAACATTGCCCTACACTTGATCGACCTCTCCTGACTCAAAAAAATAGGGCCAGAGGGCCTTGCTGAACTACAAGTAGCCGCAAGCAAAGCCGCAACCTCAATACACACAGGGCTAATTAAGGCCTACCTAGGATCCTTCGCCCTCTCCATCCTGGTAATAATCCTAATAACACACAGACTCACTAATGGCCCCTAACATCCGCAAATCCCATCCCCTACTAAAAATAATCAACAACTCCCTAATCGACCTACCTGCCCCCTCCAACATCTCTGCCTGATGAAACTTCGGCTCCCTTCTAGCCATCTGCTTAGCCACACAAATCCTAACAGGCCTGCTACTAGCCATACACTACACCGCAGACACTTCACTCGCCTTCTCCTCAGTAGCTCACACATGCCGAGACGTCCAGTACGGATGGCTCATCCGCAACCTCCACGCCAATGGTGCTTCGCTCTTCTTTATCTGCATCTACTTACACATCGGACGAGGCCTCTACTACGGCTCCTACCTATACAAAGAAACCTGAAACACAGGAGTAATCCTCCTACTCACCCTAATAGCAACTGCCTTCGTAGGGTATGTCCTACCATGAGGACAAATGTCATTCTGAGGGGCCACCGTAATCACCAACCTATTCTCAGCCATCCCGTACATTGGGCAAACTCTAGTAGAATGAGCCTGAGGAGGATTCTCAGTAGACAATCCAACCTTAACCCGATTCTTCGCCATCCACTTCCTACTGCCCTTCCTAATTGCAGGAATCACCCTAGTCCACCTAACCTTCCTACACGAATCAGGCTCAAATAACCCACTAGGAATCGTATCAGACTGCGACAAAATCCCATTCCACCCACACTTCTCCATGAAAGACAGCTTAGGGCTTACCCTAATAATCACCCCTCTAATAGCACTAGCCCTATTTTCACCGAAGCTCCTGGTTCTTGGAATCCTAGTTGGGAGTGGTTGGCCACATGAGATGTACAGGATTTTTACCTGTGATTTAGTCTTGACAAGGCTATGTAATTGGTTTACTAATGTCTCATAAGAAAGAAGCATGAGCGGTTAATGCAGTTGGCTTGAAACCCATCCCCAGTGGTGCCAGTGCACTCTCTGCACTCACTGCACTGCATCCCCAGTGGTGCCAGTGCGCTCTCTGGAGTCACAGCACTGCATCCCCAGTGGTGCCAGTGCACTCTCTGGACTCACTGCACTGCATCCCCAGTGGTGCCAGTGCACTCTCTGGACTCACTGCACTGCATCCCCAGTGGTGCCAGTGCACTCTGTGGACTCACTGTAGTGCATCCCCAGTGGTGCCAGTGCTCTCTCTGGACTCACTGTACTGCATCCACAGTGGTGCCAGTGCACACGCTGGACTCACTGCAGTGCATCCCCAGTGGTGCCAGTGCACTCTCTGGACTCACTGCACTGCATCCCCAGTGGTGCCAGTGCACTCTCTGGACTCACTGCAGGGCATCCCCAGTGGTGCCAGTGCACTCTCTGGACTCACTGCACTGCATCCCCAGTGGTGCCAGTGCACTCTCTGGACTCACTGAAGTGCATCCCCATTGGTGCCATTCCACTCTCTGCACTCACTGCACTGCATCCCCAGTGGTGCCAGTGCGCTCTCCGGAGTCACAGCACTGCATCCCCAGTGGTGCCAGTGCACTCACTGGACACACTGTACTGCATTACAGGTGGTGCCAGTGCACTCTCTGCACTCACTGCACAGCATCCCCAGTGGTGCCAGTGCATTCACTGGACTCACTGGACTGCATCACCAGTGGTGCCAGTGCACTCTCTGGACTCACTGCAGTGCATCCCCAGTGGTGCCAGTGCACTCTCTGGACACACTGCAGTGCATCCCCAGTGGTGCCAGTGCAGTCTCTGGACTCACTGCAGTGCATCCCCAGTGGTGCCAGTGCAGTCTCTGGACTCACTGCACTGCATCCCCAGTGGTGCCAGTGCACTCTCTGCACTCACTGCACTGCATTCCCAGTGGTGCCAGTGAAGTCTCTGGACTCACTGCAGTGCATCCCCAGTGGTGCCAGTGCAGTCTCTGGACTCACTGCAGTGCATCGCCAGTGGTGCCAGTGCACTCTCTCGAGTCACTGAAGTGCATCCCCAGTGGAGTCAGTGCACTCACTGGACTGACTGCACTGCATCCCCAGTGGTGCCAGTGCGCTCTCCGGAGTCACAGCACTGCATCCCCAGTGGTGCCAGTGCACTCACTGGACTCACTGCACTGCATCACAGGTGGTGCCAGTGCACTCTCTGGACTCACTACAGTGAATCCCCGGTGGTGCCAGTGCACTCTCTGCACTCACTGCACAGCATCCCCAGTGGTGCCAGTGCACTCACTGGACTCACTGGACTGCATCCCCAGTGGTGCCAGTGCACTCTCTGGACTCACTGAACTACATCCCCAGTGGTGCCAGTGCACTCTCTGGACTCACTGCACTGCATCCCCAGTGGTGTCAGTGCACTCTCTGGACTCACTGAAGTGCATCCCCAGTGGTGCCAGTGCACTCTCTGGACTCACTGCAGTGCATCCCCAGTGGTGCCAGTGCACTCTCTGGACTCACTGCACTGCATCCCCAGTGGTGATGGTACAATCTCTGGACTCACTGTAGTGCATCCCCAGTGGTGCCAGTGCACTCTCTGGACTCACTGCAGTGCATCCCCAGTGGTGCCAGTGCACTCTCTGGACTCACTGCACTGCATTCCCAGTGGTGCCAGTGAAGTCTCTGGACTCACTGCAGTGCATCCCCAGTGGTGCCAGTGCACTCTCTGGACTCACTGCAGTGCATCCCCAGTGGTGCCAGTGCACTCTCTGGACTCACTGCACTGAATCCCCAGTGGTGCCAGTGCACTCTCTGCACTCACTGCACTGCATTCCCAGTGGTGCCAGTGAAGTCTCTGGACTCACTGCACTGCATCCCCAGTGGTGCCAGTGCAATCTCTGGACTCACTGCAGTTCATCCCCAGTGGTGCCAGTGCACTCTCTGGACTCACTGCAGTGCATCCCCAGGGCAAAAGCGGGGATGTGAACATAAGACGAGAAGACCCTGTGGAACTTAAAAATCAACGACCACCGCGAATCCTCAATCAACCCCACTGGGGCCACTACCATCGCAGAGCCTGGTCGATATTTTTCGGTTGGGGCGACCTTGGAGGAGAACAAATCCTCCAAAAACAAGACCATACCTCTTTACCTAGAGCTACCCCTCAAAGTGCTAACAGTGACCAGACCCAATATAATTGATTAATGGACCAAGCTACCCCAGGGATAACAGCGCAATCCCCCTCAAGAGCCCATATCGACAGGGGGGTTTACGACCTCGATGTTGGATCAGGACATCCTAATGGTGCAGCCGCTATTAAGGGTTCGTTTGTTCAACGATTAACAGTCCTACGTGATCTGAGTTCAGACCGGAGCAATCCAGGTCGGTTTCTATCTATGACACACTCTCCCCAGTACGAAAGGACCGGGAAAGTGGGGCCAATACCACAAGCACGCCCCCCCCCTCTAAGCAGTGAAACCAACTAAACCGTGAAGAGGGCCTTCCCCCACCACTTTCAATCCTAGAAAAGGACCAGCTAGAGTGGCAGAGCCCGGCAAGTGCAGAAGGCTTAAGCCCTTTCCCCAGAGGTTCAAATCCTCTCCCTAGCTTCACCCATGATTCAAATAACAACACTAAGCTGCCTCGTTATATCCCTCCTATACATCATCCCAATCCTGATTGCCGTAGCCTTCCTAACCCTAGCAGAACGGAAAATCCTAAGCTACATACAATCCCGCAAAGGCCCTAACGTTGTCGGGCCTTTTGGCCTACTTCAACCATTTGCGGACGGACTGAAACTATTTACCAAAGAGCCCATCCGACCCTCTACCTCTTCCCCACTTCTATTCATTCTGATACCAATACTAGCCCTTGTCCTAGCCCTCACCACTTGAGCACCACTACCGCTCCCATTTCCCCTAGCAGATCTAAACCTCGGAGTTCTCTTCCTAATAGCCATGTCAAGCCTAGCCGTCTACTCAGTCCTATGATCAGGCTGAGCCTCGAACTCAAAATACGCACTAATCGGAGCCCTACGGGCAGTAGCACAGACCATTTCATACGAAGTGACACTGGCCATAATCCTGCTATCAATAATCATACTAAGCGGAAGCTACACACTCAGCTCCTTTGCCGTCGCACAGGAGCCTCTATACTTCATTTTCTCCTCATGACCCCTAGCAATAATATGATACGTATCCACCCTAGCAGAGACAAACCGAGCTCCTTTTGACCTCACAGAGGGTGAATCTGAGCTAGTCTCAGGGTTTAACGTTGAATACGCCGCAGGACCCTTCGCCTTATTCTTCCTAGCTGAATATGCGAACATTATGCTAATAAATACACTTACAGCCATCATATTCCTAAACCCAAGCGCCCTAGGGCCACCCACAGAACTATTCCCCGTCATCCTAGCCACAAAAGTCCTCCTACTATCTTCTGGTTTCTTATGGGTCCGAGCTTCATACCCACGATTCCGATATGACCAACTAATGCACCTACTATGAAAAAACTTCCTACCCCTCACACTAGCTCTGTGCCTCTGACACATCAGCATACCTATCTGCTATGCAGGCCTACCTCCTTACATAAGGAAATGTGCCTGAACTACAAAGGGTCACTATGATAAAGTGAACATAGAGGTATAACAGCCCTCTCATTTCCTGTTGACCTTAGAAAAGTAGGAATTGAACCCACACAAGAGAAATCAAAATTCTCCATACTTCCCTTATATTATTTTCTAGTAGAGTCAGCTAATCAAGCTATCGGGCCCATACCCCGAAAATGATGGTTTAACCCCCTCCTCTACTAATGAACCCTTACGCGACCCCAATCATAACCTTCAGCCTCATCTTGGGCACCACAATCACAATTTCCAGCAACCACTGAGTTCTGGCCTGGACAGGACTGGAGATCAACGCACTAGCCATCATTCCCCTAATTGCCAAATCCCACCACCCACGAGCAGTAGAAGCCGCAACGAAATACTTCCTAACCCAAGCAGCTGCTTCCGCCCTGGTCCTATTCTCTAGCATAACCAATGCCTGAGTCACCGGCCAATGAGACATCACACAAATAAACCACCCAACCTCCTGTCTACTACTGACAGCAGCAATCGCTATTAAACTGGGCCTAGTGCCATTTCACTTCTGATTCCCAGAAGTACTACAAGGATCGCCACTAATAACAGCCCTGCTACTCTCGACCCTCATAAAATTCCCCCCACTAACCCTGCTCCTACTAACATCCAAATCCCTCGACCCAGCTCTACTCACCGCCATGGCCCTAGCCTCAACAGCACTAGGAGGCTGAATAGGACTGAACCAAACACAAACACGCAAAATCCTAGCCTTCTCGTCCATCTCCCACTTAGGCTGAATCGCCATCATCCTAGTTTACAGCCCCAAATTGGCCTTACTTACCTTCTACCTATACACAATCATAACATCAGCCGTATTCCTAGCCCTTAACAAAATCAAAGCCCTTAACCTATCCATGATCACAACCTCATGAACAAAAACCCCAGTGCTAAACGCCACCCTAATACTAGTACTTTTATCCCTAGCAGGCCTCCCCCCATTAACAGGCTTTATACCAAAGTGACTTATCATCCAAGAACTAACTAAACAGGAAATAACACCAGCAGCCATGGCAATTGCCATGCTATCACTGCTCAGCCTCTTCTTCTACCTACGCCTCGCATACCACTCAACAATTACCCTTCCCCCCAACTCCTCGAACCACATAAAACAATGATACACTAGCAAAGCCCCAAGCACACCTACTGCGGTCCTTGCCTCACTATCAATCCTCTTACTTCCCCTGTCCCCAATAATACATGCCATTGTCTAGAAACTTAGGATAACACCCCAAACCGAAGGCCTTCAAAGCCTTAAATAAGAGTTAAACCCTCTTAGTTTCTGCACATTAAGACTTACAGAATATTAACCTGTATCTTCTGAATGCAAGTCAGACGCTTTAATTAAGCTAAAGCCTCCCTAGACAGATGGGCTTCGATCCCACAAAACTCTAGTTAACAGCTAAATGCCTAAACCAATTGGCTTCTGCCTACAAAGACCCTGACGCACCCTAGTGCGCATCGATGAGCTTGCAACTCAACATGAATTTCACTACAGAGCCGATAAGAAGAGGAATTAAACCTCTGTAAAAAGGACTACAGCCTAACGCTTCAACACTCAGCCATCTTACCCGTCACCTTCATCAACCGATGACTATTTTCCACTAACCATAAGGATATTGGCACCCTGTACCTCATCTTCGGGGCATGAGCAGGAATAGTCGGCACCGCACTCAGCCTATTAATCCGCGCAGAACTAGGACAACCAGGAACTCTCCTAGGCGACGACCAAATTTACAATGTAATCGTTACCGCTCACGCCTTTGTAATAAGCTTCTTTATAGTCATACCCATCATGATCGGAGGATTCGGCAACTGATTAGTCCCCCTCATAATCGGTGCCCCCGACATAGCATTCCCGCGAATAAACAACATAAGCTTTTGACTCCTCCCCCCATCATTCCTCCTCCTACTAGCCTCATCCACTGTAGAAGCTGGCGCCGGCACAGGCTGAACTGTCTACCCTCCCCTAGCAGATAACCTTGCCCACGCCGGAGCTTCAGTAGACCTGGCTATCTTCTCACTCCACTTAGCCGGTATCTCCTCCATCCTTGGGGCCATCAACTTTATCACCACAGCCATCAACATAAAACCCCCCGCACTCTCACAATACCAAACCCCACTATTTGTCTGATCCGTACTAATTACCGCCATCCTACTCCTTCTATCACTCCCCGTACTCGCCGCCGGTATTACAATATTACTAACTGATCGAAACCTAAACACCACATTCTTCGACCCCGCTGGAGGAGGAGACCCAATCCTGTACCAACACCTATTCTGATTCTTCGGACACCCAGAAGTCTATATTCTGATCCTACCGGGGTTCGGAATCATCTCACACGTAGTCACGTACTACTCAGGCAAAAAGGAGCCCTTCGGCTACATGGGAATAGTCTGAGCCATACTATCCATCGGCTTCCTAGGATTCATCGTCTGAGCTCACCACATGTTTACAGTAGGAATAGACGTTGATACCCGAGCCTACTTTACATCAGCCACTATAATCATTGCCATCCCTACCGGAATCAAAGTATTTAGCTGACTAGCCACCCTGCACGGAGGAACAATCAAATGAGACCCCCCCCAATACTATGAGCTCTAGGATTTATCTTCCTATTTACCATCGGAGGATTAACAGGAATCGTTCTTGCAAACTCTTCCCTAGACATCGCCCTGCACGACACGTACTACGTAGTTGCCCACTTCCACTACGTCCTATCCATAGGCACCGTCTTTGCCATTCTAGCAGGATTTACTCACTGATTCCCACTACTCACTGGGTTTACCCTACACCAAACATGAGCAAAAGCCCACTTCGGGGTAATATTTACAGGAGTAAACCTAACGTTCTTCCCCCAGCACTTCCTAGGCCTAGCAGGAATACCCCGACGATACTCGGACTATCCCGACGCCTACACACTATGAAACACCATTTCCTCCTAGTCCTAGGACTTAGAGAAACTCCAGTACTAAAAATAGTAAACACAAGCAATAATTTCATATACTTCACTCTCACTCACCGCTCAACTATCAGCTAACCACACCCCCGTCCACATAGCTTAACACAAAGCATGGCACTGAAGTTGCCAAGATGGCATAAAACATGCCTGCGGACAAAAGACTTAGTCCTAACCTTACGGTTGGTTTTTGCTAAATATATACATGCAAGTATCCGCGCCCCAGTGTAAACGCCCTCGACCACCTACCCCCATACAGGCCTTGAGGAGCGGGTATCAGGCACACCCAAGTAGTAGCCCAAGACGCCTCGCTAAGCCACGCCCCCACGGGTATTCAGCAGTAATTAACATTAAGCAATGAGTGCAAACTTGACTTAGTTATAGCAACAGCCTAACTTCAAGGGTTGGTAAATCTTGTGCCAGCCACCGCGGTCATACAAGAAACCCAAATCAACCGTCCTATTGACACGGCGTAAAGAGTGGTAAAATGCCTATCCTAGCTAACTAAGATCAAAATGCAACTGAGCTGTCATAAGCCCAAGATGCACCTAAACACACCATTAAGATGATCTTAGGAACTAACGACTGATTTAAACCCACGAAAGCCAGGGCCCAAACTGGGATTAGATACCCCACTATGCCTGGCCCTAAATCTTGATACTTACTTTACCGAAGTATCCGCCAGAGAACTACGAGCACAAACGCTTAAAACTCTAAGGACTTGGCGGTGCCCCAAACCCACCTAGAGGAGCCTGTTCTACAATCGATAATCCCCGATTAACCCAACCACCCCTTGCCAACACAGCCTACATACCGCCGTCGCCAGCCCACCTCGAATGAGAGCACAACAGTGGACACAATAGCACCCCGCTAATAAGACAGGTCAAGGTATAGCCTATGGAGTGGAAGAAATGGGCTACATTCCCTATTCATAGGGCACACGGAAAGAAGCGTGAAACCACTTCTGGAAGGCGGATTTAGCAGTAAAGTGGGACAATAGAGCCTACTTTAAGCCGGCCCTGGGGCACGTACATACCGCCCGTCACCCTCCTCAAAAGCCACATCCCACATAACTAATACCATAAATACGCTGAAGATGAGGTAAGTCGTAACAAGGTAAGTGTACCGGAAGGTGTACTTAGAATATCAAGACGTAGCTATAACACCAAAGCACTCAGCTTACACCTGAAAGATATCTACTAGACCGGATCGTCTTGAAGCCCCCCCTCTAGCTCAACCACACAAATAGTACACCAAAACTAAAGAATTTACTAAACTAATTAAACTAAAGCATTTTACAGTCTTAGTATAGGCGATAGAAAAGACACTTAGACGCGATAGAGACCCCAGTACCGTAAGGGAAAGATGAAATAGCAGTGAAACAATCAAAGCGACAGACAGCAAAGATCAACCCTTGTACCTTTTGCATCATGGTTTAGCGAGAACAACCAAGCAAAGTGAACTAAAGTTTGCCCCCCCGAAACCCAAGCGAGCTACTTTCAAGCAGTTAAAGAGAGCGAACCCGTCTCTGTTGCAAAAGAGTGGGATGACTTGTCAGTAGAGGTGAAAAGCCAACCGAGCTGGGTGATAGCTGGTTACCTGTGAAACGAATCTAAGTTCCCCCTTAATCCTCCCTACCGGACATCCTGAACCCTAATGAGATGATTAAGAGCTATTTAATGGAGGGACAGCTCCATTAAAAAAGGACACAACCTCGACTAGCGGATAATTCTTACTACTGATCCTACCGTGGGCCCTAAAGCAGCCATCAAAAAAGAGTGCGTCAAAGCTCCACCACCTAAAAATACCAAAATAAGATGATTCCCTTATCACAAACAGGTCAACCTATGAATATAGGAGAATTAATGCTAAAATAAGTAACTCAGGGCCACACCCCTCTAACGGCGCAAGCTTACATAGAAACATTATTAACAGACCTAGACAGATACAAAAACCCCTACAAGACCACGTATTAACTAACCCTGTTAACCCGACTCAGGAGCGCCTATAAGAGCGATTAAAATCTGTGAAAGGAACTCGGCAAATTAATAAGGCCCGACTGTTTACCAAAAACATAGCCTTCAGCAAATTAAACAAGTATTGAAGGTGATGCCTGCCCGGTGACTTAGGTTTAACGGCCGCGGTATCCTAACCGTGCAAAGGTAGCGCAATCAATTGTCCCATAAATCGAGACTTGTATGAATGGCTAAACGAGGTCTTAACTGTCTCTCACAGATAATCAGTGAAATTGATCTCCCCGTGCAAAAGCGGGGATGTGAACATAAGACGAGAAGACCCTGTGGAACTTAAAAATCAACGACCACCGCGAATCCTCAATCAACCCCACTGGGGCCACTACCATCGCAGAGCCTGGTCGATATTTTTCGGTTGGGGCGACCTTGGAGGAGAACAAATCCTCCAAAAACAAGACCATACCTCTTTACCTAGAGCTACCCCTCAAAGTGCTAACAGTGACCAGACCCAATATAATTGATTAATGGACCAAGCTACCCCAGGGATAACAGCGCAATCCCCCTCAAGAGCCCATATCGACAGGGGGGTTTACGACCTCGATGTTGGATCAGGACATCCTAATGGTGCAGCCGCTATTAAGGGTTCGTTTGTTCAACGATTAACAGTCCTACGTGATCTGAGTTCAGACCGGAGCAATCCAGGTCGGTTTCTATCTATGACACACTCTCCCCAGTACGAAAGGACCGGGAAAGTGGGGCCAATACCACAAGCACGCCCCCCCCCTCTAAGCAGTGAAACCAACTAAACCGTGAAGAGGGCCTTCCCCCACCACTTTCAATCCTAGAAAAGGACCAGCTAGAGTGGCAGAGCCCGGCAAGTGCAGAAGGCTTAAGCCCTTTCCCCAGAGGTTCAAATCCTCTCCCTAGCTTCACCCATGATTCAAATAACAACACTAAGCTGCCTCATTATATCCCTCCTATACATCATCCCAATCCTGATTGCCGTAGCCTTCCTAACCCTAGTAGAACGGAAAATCCTAAGCTACATACAATCCCGCAAAGGCCCTAACGTTGTCGGGCCTTTTGGCCTACTTCAACCATTTGCGGACGGACTGAAACTATTTACCAAAGAGCCCATCCGACCCTCTACCTCTTCCCCACTTCTATTCATTCTGATACCAATACTAGCCCTTGTCCTAGCCCTCACCACTTGAGCACCACTACCGCTCCCATTTCCCCTAGCAGATCTAAACCTCGGAGTTCTCTTCCTAATAGCCATGTCAAGCCTAGCCGTCTACTCAGTCCTATGATCAGGCTGAGCCTCGAACTCAAAATACGCACTAATCGGAGCCCTACGGGCAGTAGCACAGACCATTTCATACGAAGTGACACTGGCCATAATCCTGCTATCAATAATCATACTAAGCGGAAGCTACACACTCAGCTCCTTTGCCGTCGCACAGGAGCCTCTATACTTCATTTTCTCCTCATGACCCCTAGCAATAATATGATACGTATCCACCCTAGCAGAGACAAACCGAGCTCCTTTTGACCTCACAGAGGGCGAATCTGAGCTAGTCTCAGGGTTTAACGTTGAATACGCCGCAGGACCCTTCGCCTTATTCTTCCTAGCTGAATATGCGAACATTATGCTAATAAATACACTTACAGCCATCATATTCCTAAACCCAAGCGCCCTAGGGCCACCCACAGAACTATTCCCCGTCATCCTAGCCACAAAAGTCCTCCTACTATCTTCTGGTTTCTTATGGGTCCGAGCTTCATACCCACGATTCCGATATGACCAACTAATGCACCTACTATGAAAAAACTTCCTACCCCTCACACTAGCTCTGTGCCTCTGACACATCAGCATACCTATCTGCTATGCAGGCCTACCTCCTTACATAAGGAAATGTGCCTGAACTACAAAGGGTCACTATGATAAAGTGAACATAGAGGTATAACAGCCCTCTCATTTCCTGTTGACCTTAGAAAAGTAGGAATTGAACCCACACAAGAGAAATCAAAATTCTCCATACTTCCCTTATATTATTTTCTAGTAGAGTCAGCTAATCAAGCTATCGGGCCCATACCCCGAAAATGATGGTTTAACCCCCTCCTCTACTAATGAACCCTTACGCGACCCCAATCATAACCTTCAGCCTCATCTTGGGCACCACAATCACAATTTCCAGCAACCACTGAGTTCTGGCCTGGACAGGACTGGAGATCAACGCACTAGCCATCATTCCCCTAATTGCCAAATCCCACCACCCACGAGCAGTAGAAGCCGCAACGAAATACTTCCTAACCCAAGCAGCTGCTTCCGCCCTGGTCCTATTCTCTAGCATAACCAATGCCTGAGTCACCGGCCAATGAGACATCACACAAATAAACCACCCAACCTCCTGTCTACTACTGACAGCAGCAATCGCTATTAAACTGGGCCTAGTGCCATTTCACTTCTGATTCCCAGAAGTACTACAAGGATCGCCACTAATAACAGCCCTGCTACTCTCGACCCTCATAAAATTCCCCCCACTAACCCTGCTCCTACTAACATCCAAATCCCTCGACCCAGCTCTACTCACCGCCATGGCCCTAGCCTCAACAGCACTAGGAGGCTGAATAGGACTGAACCAAACACAAACACGCAAAATCCTAGCCTTCTCGTCCATCTCCCACTTAGGCTGAATCGCCATCATCCTAGTTTACAGCCCCAAATTGGCCTTACTTACCTTCTACCTATACACAATCATAACATCAGCCGTATTCCTAGCCCTTAACAAAATCAAAGCCCTTAACCTATCCATGATCACAACCTCATGAACAAAAACCCCAGTGCTAAACGCCACCCTAATACTAGTACTTTTATCCCTAGCAGGCCTCCCCCCATTAACAGGCTTTATACCAAAGTGACTTATCATCCAAGAACTAACTAAACAGGAAATAACACCAGCAGCCATGGCAATTGCCATGCTATCACTGCTCAGCCTCTTCTTCTACCTACGCCTCGCATACCACTCAACAATTACCCTTCCCCCCAACTCCTCTAACCACATAAAACAATGATACACTAGCAAAGCCCCAAGCACACCTACTGCGGTCCTTGCCTCACTATCAATCCTCTTACTTCCCCTGTCCCCAATAATACATGCCATTGTCTAGAAACTTAGGATAACACCCCAAACCGAAGGCCTTCAAAGCCTTAAATAAGAGTTAAACCCTCTTAGTTTCTGCACATTAAGACTTACAGAATATTAACCTGTATCTTCTGAATGCAAGTCAGACGCTTTAATTAAGCTAAAGCCTCCCTAGACAGATGGGCTTCGATCCCACAAAACTCTAGTTAACAGCTAAATGCCTAAACCAATTGGCTTCTGCCTACAAAGACCCTGACGCACCCTAGTGCGCATCGATGAGCTTGCAACTCAACATGAATTTCACTACAGAGCCGATAAGAAGAGGAATTAAACCTCTGTAAAAAGGACTACAGCCTAACGCTTCAACACTCAGCCATCTTACCCGTCACCTTCATCAACCGATGACTATTTTCCACTAACCATAAGGATATTGACACCCTGTACCTCATCTTCGGGGCATGAGCAGGAATAGTCGGCACCGCACTCAGCCTATTAATCCGCGCAGAACTAGGACAACCAGGAACTCTCCTAGGCGACGACCAAATTTACAATGTAATCGTTACCGCTCACGCCTTTGTAATAAGCTTCTTTATAGTCATACCCATCATGATCGGAGGATTCGGCAACTGATTAGTCCCCCTCATAATCGGTGCCCCCGACATAGCATTCCCGCGAATAAACAACATAAGCTTTTGACTCCTCCCCCCATCATTCCTCCTCCTACTAGCCTCATCCACTGTAGAAGCTGGCGCCGGCACAGGCTGAACTGTCTACCCTCCCCTAGCAGGTGACCTTGCCCACGCCGGAGCTTCAGTAGACCTGGCTATCTTCTCACTCCACTTAGCCGGTATCTCCTCCATCCTTGGGGCCATCAACTTTATCACCACAGCCATCAACATAAAACCCCCCGCACTCTCACAATACCAAACCCCACTATTTGTCTGATCCGTACTAATTACCGCCATCCTACTCCTTCTATCACTCCCCGTACTCGCCGCCGGTATTACAATATTACTAACTGATCGAAACCTAAACACCACATTCTTCGACCCCGCTGGAGGAGGAGACCCAATCCTGTACCAACACCTATTCTGATTCTTCGGACACCCAGAAGTCTATATTCTGATCCTACCGGGGTTCGGAATCATCTCACACGTAGTCACGTACTACTCAGGCAAAAAGGAGCCCATCGGCTACATGGGAATAGTCTGAGCCATACTATCCATCGGCTTCCTAGGATTCATCGTCTGAGCTCACCACATGTTTACAGTAGGAATAGACGTTGATACCCGAGCCTACTTTACATCAGCCACTATAATCATTGCCATCCCTACCGGAATCAAAGTATTTAGCTGACTAGCCACCCTGCACGGAGGAACAATCAAATGAGACCCCCCCAATACTATGAGCTCTAGGATTTATCTTCCTATTTACCATCGGAGGATTAACAGGAATCGTTCTTGCAAACTCTTCCCTAGACATCGCCCTGCACGACACGTACTACGTAGTTGCCCACTTCCACTACGTCCTATCCATAGGCGCCGTCTTTGCCATTCTAGCAGGATTTACTCACTGATTCCCACTACTCACTGGGTTTACCCTACACCAAACATGAGCAAAAGCCCACTTCGGGGTAATATTTACAGGAGTAAACCTAACGTTCTTCCCCCAGCACTTCCTAGGCCTAGCAGGAATACCCCGACGATACTCGGACTATCCCGACGCCTACACACTATGAAACACCATTTCCTCCATCGGCTCCCTAATCTCAATAGTAGCCGTAATCATACTAATATTCATCATCTGAGAAGCCTTTTCGGCCAAACGAAAAGTCCTACAACCAGAACTAACTACCACAAACGTTGAATGAATCCACGGCTGCCCTCCCCCATACCATACTTTCGAGGAACCGGCCTTCGTCCAGGTACAAGAAAGGAAGGAATCGAACCCTCACATGCTGGTTTCAAGCCAACTGCATTAACCGCTCATGCTTCTTTCTTATGAGACGTTAGTAAACCAATTACATAGCCTTGTCAAGACTAAATCACAGGTAAAAATCCTGTACATCTCATGTGGCCAACCACTCCCAACTAGGATTCCAAGACGCCTCATCACCCATCATAGAAGAACTCGTTGAATTCCACGACCACGCCCTAATCGTTGCCCTAGCTATCTGCAGCCTAGTTCTCTACCTTTTAGCCCACATACTAACAGAAAAACTCTCGTCCAATGCTGTAGACGCCCAAGAAGTAGAGCTGATCTGGACAATCCTACCTGCTATCGTCCTGGTACTCCTCGCCCTCCCATCCCTACAAATCCTCTACATAATGGACAAAATCGATGAACCAGACCTCACCCTAAAAGCCATCGACCACCAATGATACTGAAGCTACGAATACACAGACTTCAAAGACCTATCATTCGACTCCTACATAGTGCCCACCCCAGACTTACCCAACGGCCACTTCCGACTGCTAGAAGTTGACCACCGCGTAGTTATCCCAATAGAATCCCCCATCCGCGTGATCATTACTGCAGGAGACGTACTCCACTCCTGAGCAGTCCCAACGCTCGGAGTTAAAACAGACGCAATCCCAGGCCGACTAAACCAAACTTCATTCATTACCACCCGGCCTGGGATTTTTTACGGACAATGCTCAGAAATTTGCGGGGCTAATCACAGCTACATACCCATTGTAGTAGAATCAACCCCACTCCCACATTTCGAGGCCTGATCGTCCCTTCTATCATCATCCTAATCATTAAGAAGCTATGCAACAGCACTAGCCTTTTAAGCTAGCCAAAGAGGGACTTCCCCCTCCTTAATGATATGCCACAGCTTAACCCCGCACCATGATTTTCAATCATAATTATAACCTGATTAACCCTAGCACTCCTCATCCAACCAAAACTACTAGCCTTCACCACAACCAACCCCCCATCAAATAAGACCTCCCTCACTACCAAACCCACACCATGATCCTGACCATGAACCTAAGCTTCTTTGACCAATTTTCCAGCCCCAATCTATTTGGCATCCCCTTAATCCTACTATCCCTACTCTTCCCAGCCCTACTATTCCCGTCCCCAAACAACCGATGAATCAACAACCGCCTTTCTACTATCCAAACATGACTCCTTCACCTAATCACAAAACAACTAATAGTCCCACTCAACAAAAATGGCCACAAATGAGCCATAATATTTACATCCCTAATAATCATACTTCTTACAATCAACCTTCTAGGCCTCCTTCCATATACATTCACCCCAACCACCCAACTATCTATGAACATAGCCCTAGCCTTCCCACTATGGCTCGCCACACTACTAACAGGCCTACGAAACCAACCATCAGCCTCTTTAGCCCACCTATTACCCGAAGGTACCCCTACACCCCTAATCCCCGCACTAATCCTGATCGAAACAACCAGCCTACTAATCCGCCCCCTAGCCCTCGGAGTCCGCCTTACAGCCAACCTTACAGCAGGACACTTACTCATCCAACTCATCTCTACAGCCTCCATTGCATTAATACCCACCCTTCCTGCAGTATCCATCCTAACAATAATCATCCTACTACTCCTAACCATCCTAGAAGTAGCAGTAGCCATAATCCAGGCCTACGTCTTCGTGCTCCTTCTAAGCCTATACTTACAAGAAAACATCTAATGGCACACCAAGCACACTCATACCACATAGTTGACCCAAGCCCTTGACCAATCTTCGGGGCAGCCGCCGCCCTACTCACAACCTCAGGATTAATCATGTGATTCCACTACAACTCATCCATACTACTAACCCTAGGCCTCATCTCAATACTCCTAGTAATACTCCAATGATGACGAGACATTGTACGAGAAAGCACCTTCCAAGGCCATCACACTCCCACAGTCCAAAAAGGCCTACGATACGGCATAATCCTTTTCATCACATCCGAAGCATTCTTCTTCTTAGGGTTCTTCTGAGCGTTCTTCCACTCGAGCCTGGCCCCAACCCCAGAACTAGGAGGCCAATGACCCCCAACAGGAATTAAACCACTCAACCCGATAGAAGTCCCCCTACTAAACACAGCCATCCTACTAGCCTCAGGCGTTACCGTAACGTGAGCCCATCACAGCATCACAGAAGGAAACCGAAAACATGCCATCCACGCCCTAACCCTAACGATCCTCTTGGGATTCTACTTCACAGCCCTACAAGCAATAGAATACCACGAAGCCCCATTCTCAATCGCCGATAGCGTCTACGGATCTACCTTCTTCGTTGCCACTGGATTCCACGGACTCCACGTAATCATCGGATCCTCCTTCCTGACCGTCTGCCTCTTCCGACTGATCAAGTTCCACTTTACATCAGACCACCACTTCGGATTCGAGGCAGCAGCCTGATACTGACACTTCGTAGACGTCATCTGACTATTCCTCTACATAACCATCTACTGATGAGGATCTTGCTCTTCTAGTATATTAATTACAATTGACTTCCAATCTCTAGAATCTGGTATAAACCCAGAGGAGAGCAATGAACGCACTCATGTTCATATTCGCCCTATCATCAATCCTAAGCGCCGCCCTAACCGCATTAAACTTCTGACTCGCCCAAATAAACCCCGACTCAGAGAAACTCTCACCGTACGAATGTGGATTCGACCCACTTGGATCTGCTCGATTACCATTCTCAGTCCGATTCTTCCTCAGTAGCCATCCTGTTCGTCCTATTCGACCTAGAAATCGCCCTCCTACTCCCCCTGCCATGAGCCGTCCAACTCCAATCCCCCCTAATGACCCTCACCTGAACTGTAGTGATCCTCCTTCTCCTAACACTCGGACTGGCCTACGAGTGAATTCAAGGGGGCCTAGAATGAGCAGAATAACAGAAAGTTAGTCTAACCAAAAAGATAGCTGGTTTCGACCCAGCAGATTACAGCCAACCCTGTAACTTTCTTATGTCGCCCCTACATTTAAGCTTCTACTCAGCCTTCATTTTCAGCGGACTAGGGCTAGCCTTCCACCGAACCCACCTAGTATCCGCCCTACTATGCCTTGAAAGCATAATATTATCGATATTCGTAGGCCTATCAATATGATCCATCGAAAACCAAGTCTCCTCATTCACCGTGGTACCAATTCTCATGCTAACCTTCTCAGCGTGTGAGGCGGGCACAGGCCTGGCCATCCTAGTAGCCTCCACCCGCACACATGGCTCCGACCATCTACACAACCTAAACCTCCTGCAATGCTAAAAGTCATCCTACCCACAATCATACTTCTTCCAACAGCCCTGCTGTCTCCACCAAAATTTCTATGGACTAACACCACCTTATACAGCCTCCTAATCGCTGCCCTAAGCCTACAGTGATTAATCCCAACCTACTACCCCTACAAATTTTTATCCAACTGAACAGGAATTGACCAAATCTCATCCCCCCTCCTAGTACTATCCTGCTGACTACTCCCACTCATAATCATAGCAAGCCAAAACCACCTGCAACAAGAACCCCTACAACGCAAACGAATCTTTATCTCAACCTTAGTCGCAGTCCAGCCATTCATCCTACTAGCCTTTTCCACCACAGAACTAGCACTATTTTACATCTCATTTGAAGCAACCCTCATTCCCACCCTAATCTTAATCACCCGATGGGGGAACCAACCAGAACGCCTAAGCGCTGGCATCTACCTGCTATTCTACACGCCAGTAAGCTCTCTACCCCTGCTAATCACAATCATACACCTATACGTGAAAATTGGCACCCTGCACCTGCCAACCCTACAACTAACCCACCCAACCCTATCCACCTCATGGACAGGAATACTATCAGGTCTAGCACTGCTCATAGCATTCATAGTAAAAGCCCCACTATACGGCCTACACCTCTGACTGCCAAAAGCCCACGTAGAAGCACCCATCGCAGGCTCAATACTCCTCGCCGCCCTACTACTAAAGCTAGGAGGATACGGAATTATACGAGTCACTCTATTTATGGGCCCACTGTCCAACCTCCTGCACTACCCCTTCCTAACCCTGGCCCTATGAGGCGCCCTAATGACTAGCTCAATCTGCCTACGACAGACAGACCTAAAATCACTAATTGCTTATTCATCCGTTAGCCACATAGGCCTAGTTATCGCCGCAGGAATAATCCAAACCCACTGATCATTCTCAGGGGCAATGATCCTAATAATTTCCCATGGACTAACTTCCTCCATACTATTCTGCCTAGCCAACACAAACTATGAACGTACGCACAGCCGAATTCTACTACTCACACGAGGCCTACAACCTCTCCTACCACTCATAGCTACCTGATGATTGCTGGCCAATCTAACAAACATAGCCTTACCCCCAACAACAAACCTCATAGCAGAGCTAACCATTATAATCACCTTATTCAACTGATCTGCCTTCACGATCATCCTAACAGGAATCGCAACCCTACTAACCGCCTCCTACACCTTATTCATACTACTAATGACCCAACGAGGCTCAATCCCCTCCCACATCACATCTATGCAAAACTCAACCACGCGAGAACACCTGCTCATAACACTCCACATTATCCCAATATTCCTCCTAATCCTCAAACCCGAACTGATCTCCGGAATCCCCTCATGCAAGTATAGTTTAAACCAAACATTAGACTGTGATTCTAAGAATAGAAGTTCAAACCTTCTTACCTGCCGAGGGGAGGGTTTAACCAACAAGAGCTGCTAACTCTTACATCTGAGCCTAAAACCTCAGCCCCCTTACTTTTAAAGGATAACAGCAATCCACTGGTCTTAGGAACCACCCATCTTGGTGCAAATCCAAGTAAAAGTAGTGAACCCCACACTACTAATCAACTCCCTCACACTACTCACGCTGACAATCCTCCTAACCCCAATCATCCTGCCATTTCTATTTAAAAACTTTAAAAACACCCCACAAGCCACCACCCGCGCTGTTAAAACCGCATTCCTAATTAGCCTAGCCCCTACAACCGCATTCATCTACTCGGGAGTAGAATCTGTCACCTGCCACTGGGAGTGAAAATTCATTATAAACTTTAAAATCCCCCTGAGCCTAAAAATAGACCAATACTCAATAACATTTCTTCCAATCGCCCTATTTGTAACATGATCAATCCTACAATTCGCCATATGATACATGGCCTCAGAGCCATACGTAACAAAATTTTTCACCTACCTACTGACATTCCTAGTCGCCATACTCCTCCTAACAACCGCAAACAACATATTCCTCCTATTCGTAGGCTGGGAAGGAGTACGAATCATGTCCTTCCTTCTCATCGGCTGATGACAAGGCCGAGCAGATGCCAACACCGCCGCCCTACGAGCCGTAATCTACAACCGAATCGGAGACATCGGACTGATCCTGAGCATAGCATGACTAGCTTCAACATTCAACACCTGAGAGATCCAACAAGCCGTACACCCCCACCAAACCCCAATCCTCCCCCTCATAGGATTAATCCTCGCAGCCGCAGGAAAATCCGCCCAATTTGGACTCCACCCATGACTGCCCGCAGCAATAGAAGGCCCCACCCCAGTGTCAGCCCTACTGCACTCCAGTACCATAGTAGTAGCCGGAATCTTCCTGCTCATCCGCATGCACCCCCTGCTAGCCACCAACCAGACAGCCCTAACTGCCTGCCTATGCCTAGGTGCTCTATCAACCCTATTCGCTGCCACATGCGCCCTAACCCAAAATGACATCAAAAAAATCATTGCTTTCTCAACATCCAGCCAACTAGGACTAATAATAGTCACTATCGGACTAAACCTCCCACAACTAGCCTTCCTACACATCTCAACCCATGCCTTCTTTAAAGCCATACTATTCCTATGCTCAGGGTCTATCATCCACAACCTAAACGGAGAACAAGATATCCGAAAGATAGGAGGCCTACAGAAAATACTCCCAGTCACTACTTCCTGCCTAACCATCGGAAACCTGGCGCTGATAGGAACCCCATTCCTAGCCGGATTCTACTCAAAAGACCTCATCATCGAAAGCTTAAACACATCATACCTAAATACTTGAGCCCTACTCCTAACCCTTATAGCCACAGCATTCACCGCAACCTACAGCATCCGCATAACCATCCTAGTCCAAGCTGGACAAACCCGAATCCCCCCAATAGTATCAATAAACGAAAACAACCCACTAATCACCGCCCCCCTAACCCGACTCGCCCTAGGCAGCATTACAGCAGGAATAATCATTACCTCTTTCATCACACCAACCAAAACCCCCCCAATAACCATACCCCTTATCACCAAAACCGCTGCCATCCTCATAACAATCCTAGGAATCATCCTAGGCCCCTCATGTACAGGGCCACACCCCTCTAACGGCGCAAGCTTACATAGAAACATTATTAACAGACCTAGACAGATACAAAAACCCCTACAAGACCACGTATTAACTAACCCTGTTAACCCGACTCAGGAGCGCCTATAAGAGCGATTAAAATCTGTGAAAGGAACTCGGCAAATTAATAAGGCCCGACTGTTTACCAAAAACATAGCCTTCAGCAAATTAAACAAGTATTGAAGGTGATGCCTGCCCGGTGACTTAGGTTTAACGGCCGCGGTATCCTAACCGTGCAAAGGTAGCGCAATCAATTGTCCCATAAATCGAGACTTGTATGAATGGCTAAACGAGGTCTTAACTGTCTCTCACAGATAATCAGTGAAATTGATCTCCCCGTGCAAAAGCGGGGATGTGAACATAAGACGAGAAGACCCTGTGGAACTTAAAAATCAACGACCACCGCGAATCCTCAATCAACCCCACTGGGGCCACTACCATCGCAGAGCCTGGTCGATATTTTTCGGTTGGGGCGACCTTGGAGGAGAACAAATCCTCCAAAAACAAGACCATACCTCTTTACCTAGAGCTACCCCTCAAAGTGCTAACAGTGACCAGACCCAATATAATTGATTAATGGACCAAGCTACCCCAGGGATAACAGCGCAATCCCCCTCAAGAGCCCATATCGACAGGGGGGTTTACGACCTCGATGTTGGATCAGGAAATCCTAATGGTGCAGCCGCTATTAAGGGTTCGTTTGTTCAACGATTAACAGTCCTACGTGATCTGAGTTCAGACCGGAGCAATCCAGGTCGGTTTCTATCTATGACACACTCTCCCCAGTACGAAAGGACCGGGAAAGTGGGGCCAATACCACAAGCACGCCCCCCCCCTCTAAGCAGTGAAACCAACTAAACCGTGAAGAGGGCCTTCCCCCACCACTTTCAATCCTAGAAAAGGACCAGCTAGAGTGGCAGAGCCCGGCAAGTGCAGAAGGCTTAAGCCCTTTCCCCAGAGGTTCAAATCCTCTCCCTAGCTTCACCCATGATTCAAATAACAACACTAAGCTGCCTCATTATATCCCTCCTATACATCATCCCAATCCTGATTGCCGTAGCCTTCCTAACCCTAGTAGAACGGAAAATCCTAAGCTACATACAATCCCGCAAAGGCCCTAACGTTGTCGGGCCTTTTGGCCTACTTCAACCATTTGCGGACGGACTGAAACTATTTACCAAAGAGCCCATCCGACCCTCTACCTCTTCCCCACTTCTATTCATTCTGATACCAATACTAGCCCTTGTCCTAGCCCTCACCACTTGAGCACCACTACCACTCCCATTTCCCCTAGCAGATCTAAACCTCGGAGTTCTCTTCCTAATAGCCATGTCAAGCCTAGCCGTCTACTCAGTCCTATGATCAGGCTGAGCCTCGAACTCAAAATACGCACTAATCGGAGCCCTACGGGCAGTAGCACAGACCATTTCATACGAAGTGACACTGGCCATAATCCTGCTATCAATAATCATACTAAGCGGAAGCTACACACTCAGCTCCTTTGCCGTCGCACAGGAGCCTCTATACTTCATTTTCTCCTCATGACCCCTAGCAATAATATGATACGTATCCACCCTAGCAGAGACAAACCGAGCTCCTTTTGACCTCACAGAGGGCGAATCTGAGCTAGTCTCAGGGTTTAACGTTGAATACGCCGCAGGACCCTTCGCCTTATTCTTCCTAGCTGAATATGCGAACATTATGCTAATAAATACACTTACAGCCATCATATTCCTAAACCCAAGCGCCCTAGGGCCACCCACAGAACTATTCCCCGTCATCCTAGCCACAAAAGTCCTCCTACTATCTTCTGGTTTCTTATGGGTCCGAGCTTCATACCCACGATTCCGATATGACCAACTAATGCACCTACTATGAAAAAACTTCCTACCCCTCACACTAGCTCTGTGCCTCTGACACATCAGCATACCTATCTGCTATGCAGGCCTACCTCCTTACATAAGGAAATGTGCCTGAACTACAAAGGGTCACTATGATAAAGTGAACATAGAGGTATAACAGCCCTCTCATTTCCTGTTGACCTTAGAAAAGTAGGAATTGAACCCACACAAGAGAAATCAAAATTCTCCATACTTCCCTTATATTATTTTCTAGTAGAGTCAGCTAATCAAGCTATCGGGCCCATACCCCGAAAATGATGGTTTAACCCCCTCCTCTACTAATGAACCCTTACGCGACCCCAATCATAACCTTCAGCCTCATCTTGGGCACCACAATCACAATTTCCAGCAACCACTGAGTTCTGGCCTGGACAGGACTGGAGATCAACGCACTAGCCATCATTCCCCTAATTGCCAAATCCCACCACCCACGAGCAGTAGAAGCCGCAACGAAATACTTCCTAACCCAAGCAGCTGCTTCCGCCCTGGTCCTATTCTCTAGCATAACCAATGCCTGAGTCACCGGCCAATGAGACATCACACAAATAAACCACCCAACCTCCTGTCTACTACTGACAGCAGCAATCGCTATTAAACTGGGCCTAGTGCCATTTCACTTCTGATTCCCAGAAGTACTACAAGGATCGCCACTAATAACAGCCCTGCTACTCTCGACCCTCATAAAATTCCCCCCACTAACCCTGCTCCTACTAACATCCAAATCCCTTGACCCAGCTCTACTCACCGCCATGGCCCTAGCCTCAACAGCACTAGGAGGCTGAATAGGACTGAACCAAACACAAACACGCAAAATCCTAGCCTTCTCGTCCATCTCCCACTTAGGCTGAATCGCCATCATCCTAGTTTACAGCCCCAAATTGGCCTTACTTACCTTCTACCTATACACAATCATAACATCAGCCGTATTCCTAGCCCTTAACAAAATCAAAGCCCTTAACCTATCCATGATCACAACCTCATGAACAAAAACCCCAGTGCTAAACGCCACCCTAATACTAGTACTTTTATCCCTAGCAGGCCTCCCCCCATTAACAGGCTTTATACCAAAGTGACTTATCATCCAAGAACTAACTAAACAGGAAATAACACCAGCAGCCATGGCAATTGCCATGCTATCACTGCTCAGCCTCTTCTTCTACCTACGCCTCGCATACCACTCAACAATTACCCTTCCCCCCAACTCCTCTAACCACATAAAACAATGATACACTAGCAAAGCCCCAAGCACACCTACTGCGGTCCTTGCCTCACTATCAATCCTCTTACTTCCCCTGTCCCCAATAATACATGCCATTGTCTAGAAACTTAGGATAACACCCCAAACCGAAGGCCTTCAAAGCCTTAAATAAGAGTTAAACCCTCTTAGTTTCTGCACATTAAGACTTACAGAATATTAACCTGTATCTTCTGAATGCAAGTCAGACGCTTTAATTAAGCTAAAGCCTCCCTAGACAGATGGGCTTCGATCCCACAAAACTCTAGTTAACAGCTAAATGCCTAAACCAATTGGCTTCTGCCTACAAAGACCCTGACGCACCCTAGTGCGCATCGATGAGCTTGCAACTCAACATGAATTTCACTACAGAGCCGATAAGAAGAGGAATTAAACCTCTGTAAAAAGGACTACAGCCTAACGCTTCAACACTCAGCCATCTTACCCGTCACCTTCATCAACCGATGACTATTTTCCACTAACCATAAGGATATTGGCACCCTGTACCTCATCTTCGGGGCATGAGCAGGAATAGTCGGCACCGCACTCAGCCTATTAATCCGCGCAGAACTAGGACAACCAGGAACTCTCCTAGGCGACGACCAAATTTACAATGTAATCGTTACCGCTCACGCCTTTGTAATAAGCTTCTTTATAGTCATACCCATCATGATCGGAGGATTCGGCAACTGATTAGTCCCCCTCATAATCGGTGCCCCCGACATAGCATTCCCGCGAATAAACAACATAAGCTTTTGACTCCTCCCCCCATCATTCCTCCTCCTACTAGCCTCATCCACTGTAGAAGCTGGCGCCGGCACAGGCTGAACTGTCTACCCTCCCCTAGCAGGTAACCTTGCCCACGCCAGAGCTTCAGTAGACCTGGCTATCTTCTCACTCCACTTAGCCGGTATCTCCTCCATCCTTGGGGCCATCAACTTTATCACCACAGCCATCAACATAAAACCCCCCGCACTCTCACAATACCAAACCCCACTATTTGTCTGATCCGTACTAATTACCGCCATCCTACTCCTTCTATCACTCCCCGTACTCGCCGCCGGTATTACAATATTACTAACTGATCGAAACCTAAACACCACATTCTTCGACCCCGCTGGAGGAGGAGACCCAATCCTGTACCAACACCTATTCTGATTCTTCGGACACCCAGAAGTCTATATTCTGATCCTACCGGGGTTCGGAATCATCTCACACGTAGTCACGTACTACTCAGGCAAAAAGGAGCCCTTCGGCTACATGGGAATAGTCTGAGCCATACTATCCATCGGCTTCCTAGGATTCATCGTCTGAGCTCACCACATGTTTACAGTAGGAATAGACGTTGATACCCAAGCCTACTTTACATCAGCCACTATAATCATTGCCATCCCTACCGGAATCAAAGTATTTAGCTGACTAGCCACCCTGCACGGAGGAACAATCAAATGAGACCCCCCCAATACTATGAGCTCTAGGATTTATCTTCCTATTTACCATCGGAGGATTAACAGGAATCGTTCTTGCAAACTCTTCCCTAGACATCGCCCTGCACGACACGTACTACGTAGTTGCCCACTTCCACTACAACAAAAATGGCCACAAATGAGCCATAATATTTACATCCCTAATAATCATACTTCTTACAATCAACCTTCTAGGCCTCCTTCCATATACATTCACCCCAACCACCCAACTATCTATGAACATAGCCCTAGCCTTCCCACTATGGCTCGCCACACTACTAACAGGCCTACGAAACCAACCATCAGCCTCTTTAGCCCACCTATTACCCGAAGGTACCCCTACACCCCTAATCCCCGCACTAATCCTGATCGAAACAACCAGCCTACTAATCCGCCCCCTAGCCCTCGGAGTCCGCCTTACAGCCAACCTTACAGCAGGACACTTACTCATCCAACTCATCTCTACAGCCTCCATTGCATTAATACCCACCCTTCCTGCAGTATCCATCCTAACAATAATCATCCTACTACTCCTAACCATCCTAGAAGTAGCAGTAGCCATAATCCAGGCCTACGTCTTCGTGCTCCTTCTAAGCCTATACTTACAAGAAAACATCTAATGGCACACCAAGCACACTCATACCACATAGTTGACCCAAGCCCTTGACCAATCTTCGGGGCAGCCGCCGCCCTACTCACAACCTCAGGATTAATCATGTGATTCCACTACAACTCATCCATACTACTAACCCTAGGCCTCATCTCAATACTCCTAGTAATACTCCAATGATGACGAGACATTGTACGAGAAAGCACCTTCCAAGGCCATCACACTCCCACAGTCCAAAAAGGCCTACGATACGGCATAATCCTTTTCATCACATCCGAAGCATTCTTCTTCTTAGGGTTCTTCTGAGCGTTCTTCCACTCGAGCCTGGCCCCAACCCCAGAACTAGGAGGCCAATGACCCCCAACAGGAATTAAACCACTCAACCCGATAGAAGTCCCCCTACTAAACACAGCCATCCTACTAGCCTCAGGCGTTACCGTAACGTGAGCCCATCACAGCATCACAGAAGGAAACCGAAAACACGCCATCCACGCCCTAACCCTAACGATCCTCCTGGGATTCTACTTCACAGCCCTACAAGCAATAGAATACCACGAAGCCCCATTCTCAATCGCCGATAGCGTCTACGGATCTACCTTCTTCGTTGCCACTGGATTCCACGGACTCCACGTAATCATCGGATCCTCCTTCCTGACCGTCTGCCTCTTCCGACTGATCAAGTTCCACTTTACATCAGACCACCACTTCGGATTCGAGGCAGCAGCCTGATACTGACACTTCGTAGACGTCATCTGACTATTCCTCTACATAACCATCTACTGATGAGGATCTTGCTCTTCTAGTATATTAATTACAATTGACTTCCAATCTCTAGAATCTGGTATAAACCCAGAGGAGAGCAATGAACGCACTCATGTTCATATTCGCCCTATCATCAATCCTAAGCGCCGCCCTAACCGCATTAAACTTCTGACTCGCCCAAATAAACCCCGACTCAGAGAAACTCTCACCGTACGAATGTGGATTCGACCCACTTGGATCTGCTCGATTACCATTCTCAGTCCGATTCTTCCTCAGTAGCCATCCTGTTCGTCCTATTCGACCTAGAAATCGCCCTCCTACTCCCCCTGCCATGAGCCGTCCAACTCCAATCCCCCCTAATGACCCTCACCTGAACTGTAGTGATCCTCCTTCTCCTAACACTCGGACTGGCCTACGAGTGAATTCAAGGGGGCCTAGAATGAGCAGAATAACAGAAAGTTAGTCTAACCAAAAAGATAGCTGGTTTCGACCCAGCAGATTACAGCCAACCCTGTAACTTTCTTATGTCGCCCCTACATTTAAGCTTCTACTCAGCCTTCATTTTCAGCGGACTAGGGCTAGCCTTCCACCGAACCCACCTAGTATCCGCCCTACTATGCCTTGAAAGCATAATATTATCGATATTCGTAGGCCTATCAATATGATCCATCGAAAACCAAGTCTCCTCATTCACCATGGTACCAATTCTCATGCTAACCTTCTCAGCGTGTGAGGCGGGCACAGGCCTGGCCATCCTAGTAGCCTCCACCCGCACACATGGCTCCGACCATCTACACAACCTAAACCTCCTGCAATGCTAAAAATCATCCTACCCACAATCATACTTCTTCCAACAGCCCTGCTGTCTCCACCAAAATTTCTATGGACTAACACCACCTTATACAGCCTCCTAATCGCTGCCCTAAGCCTACAGTGATTAATCCCAACCTACTACCCCTACAAATTTTTATCCAACTGAACAGGAATTGACCAAATCTCATCCCCCCTCCTAGTACTATCCTGCTGACTACTCCCACTCATAATCATAGCAAGCCAAAACCACCTGCAACAAGAACCCCTACAACGCAAACGAATCTTTATCTCAACCTTAGTCGCAGTCCAGCCATTCATCCTACTAGCCTTTTCCACCACAGAACTAGCACTATTTTACATCTCATTTGAAGCAACCCTCATTCCCACCCTAATCTTAATCACCCGATGGGGGAACCAACCAGAACGCCTAAGCGCTGGCATCTACCTGCTATTCTACACGCCAGTAAGCTCTCTACCCCTGCTAATCACAATCATACACCTATACGTGAAAATTGGCACCCTGCACCTGCCAACCCTACAACTAACCCACCCAACCCTATCCACCTCATGGACAGGAATACTATCAGGTCTAGCACTGCTCATAGCATTCATAGTAAAAGCCCCACTATACGGCCTACACCTCTGACTGCCAAAAGCCCACGTAGAAGCACCCATCGCAGGCTCAATACTCCTCGCCGCCCTACTACTAAAGCTAGGAGGATACGGAATTATACGAGTCACTCTATTTATGGGCCCACTGTCCAACCTCCTGCACTACCCCTTCCTAACCCTGGCCCTATGAGGCGCCCTAATGACTAGCTCAATCTGCCTACGACAGACAGACCTAAAATCACTAATCGCTTATTCATCCGTTAGCCACATAGGCCTAGTTATCGCCGCAGGAATAATCCAAACCCACTGATCATTCTCAGGGGCAATGATCCTAATAATTTCCTATGGACTGACTTCCTCCATACTATTCTGCCTAGCCAACACAAACTATGAACGTACGCACAGCCGAATTCTACTACTCACACGAGGCCTACAACCTCTCCTACCACTCATAGCTACCTGATGATTGCTGGCCAATCTAACAAACATAGCCTTACCCCCAACAACAAACCTCATAGCAGAGCTAACCATTATAATCACCTTATTCAACTGATCTGCCTTCACGATCATCCTAACAGGAATCGCAACCCTACTAACCGCCTCCTACACCTTATTCATACTACTAATGACCCAACGAGGCTCAATCCCCTCCCACATCACATCTATGCAAAACTCAACCACGCGAGAACACCCGCTCATAACACTCCACATTATCCCAATATTCCTCCTAATCCTCAAACCCGAACTGATCTCCGGAATCCCCTCATGCAAGTATAGTTTAAACCAAACATTAGACTGTGATTCTAAGAATAGAAGTTCAAACCTTCTTACCTGCCGAGGGGAGGGTTTAACCAACAAGAGCTGCTAACTCTTACATCTGAGCCTAAAACCTCAGCCCCCTTACTTTTAAAGAATAACAGCAATCCACTGGTCTTAGGAACCACCCATCTTGGTGCAAATCCAAGTAAAAGTAGTGAACCCCACACTACTAATCAACTCCCTCACACTACTCACGCTGACAATCCTCCTAACCCCAATCATCCTGCCATTTCTATTTAAAAACTTTAAAAACACCCCACAAGCCACCACCCGCGCTGTTAAAACCGCATTCCTAATTAGCCTAGCCCCTACAACCGCATTCATCTACTCGGGAGTAGAATCTGTCACCTGCCACTGGGAGTGAAAATTCATTATAAACTTTAAAATCCCCCTGAGCCTAAAAATAGACCAATACTCAATAACATTTCTTCCAATCGCCCTATTTGTAACATGATCAATCCTACAATTCGCCATATGATACATGGCCTCAGAGCCATACGTAACAAAATTTTTCACCTACCTACTGACATTCCTAGTCGCCATACTCCTCCTAACAACCGCAAACAACATATTCCTCCTATTCGTAGGCTGGGAAGGAGTACGAATCATGTCCTTCCTTCTCATCGGCTGATGACAAGGCCGAGCAGATGCCAACACCGCCGCCCTACGAGCCGTAATCTACAACCGAATCGGAGACATCGGACTGATCCTGAGCATAGCATGACTAGCTTCAACATTCAACACCTGAGAGATCCAACAAGCCGTACACCCCCACCAAACCCCAATCCTCCCCCTCATAGGATTAATCCTCGCAGCCGCAGGAAAATCCGCCCAATTTGGACTCCACCCATGACTGCCCGCAGCAATAGAAGGCCCCACCCCAGTATCAGCCCTACTGCACTCCAGTACCATAGTAGTAGCCGGAATCTTCCTGCTCATCCGCATGCACCCCCTGCTAGCCACCAACCAGACAGCCCTAACTGCCTGCCTATGCCTAGGTGCTCTATCAACCCTATTCGCTGCCACATGCGCCCTAACCCAAAATGACATCAAAAAAATCATTGCTTTCTCAACATCCAGCCAACTAGGACTAATAATAGTCACTATCGGACTAAACCTCCCACAACTAGCCTTCCTACACATCTCAACCCATGCCTTCTTTAAAGCCATACTATTCCTATGCTCAGGGTCTATCATCCACAACCTAAACGGAGAACAAGATATCCGAAAGATAGGAGGCCTACAGAAAATACTCCCAGTCACTACTTCCTGCCTAACCATCGGAAACCTGGCGCTGATAGGAACCCCATTCCTAGCCGGATTCTACTCAAAAGACCTCATCATCGAAAGCTTAAACACATCATACCTAAATACTTGAGCCCTACTCCTAACCCTTATAGCCACAGCATTCACCGCAACCTACAGCATCCGCATAACCATCCTAGTCCAAGCTGGACAAACCCGAATCCCCCCAATAGTATCAATAAACGAAAACAACCCACTAATCACCGCCCCCCTAACCCGACTCGCCCTAGGCAGCATTACAGCAGGAATAATCATTACCTCTTTCATCACACCAACCAAAACCCCCCCAATAACCATACCCCTTATCACCAAAACTGCTGCCATCCTCATAACAATCCTAGGAATCATCCTAGCCCTAGAACTATCGAACATAACACACACCCTCACTCACCCCAAACCAACCCCCCTCATAAACTTCTCCTCTGCATTAGGGTACTTCAACCCCCTAGTACACCGATTCTTCTCCAAAAACCTACTAGAAAAGGGACAAAACATTGCCCTACACTTGATCGACCTCTCCTGACTCAAAAAAATAGGGCCAGAGGGCCTTGCTGAACTACAAGTAGCCGCAAGCAAAGCCGCAACCTCAATACACACAGGGCTAATTAAGGCCTACCTAGGATCCTTCGCCCTCTCCATCCTGGTAATAATCCTAATAACACACAGACTCACTAATGGCCCCTAACATCCGCAAATCCCATCCCCTACTAAAAATAATCAACAACTCCCTAATCGACCTACCTGCCCCCTCCAACATCTCTGCCTGATGAAACTTCGGCTCCCTTCTAGCCATCTGCTTAGCCACACAAATCCTAACAGGCCTGCTACTAGCCATACACTACACCGCAGACACTTCACTCGCCTTCTCCTCAGTAGCTCACACATGCCGAGACGTCCAGTACGGATGGCTCATCCGCAACCTCCACGCCAATGGTGCTTCGCTCTTCTTTATCTGCATCTACTTACACATCGGACGAGGCCTCTACTACGGCTCCTACCTATACAAAGAAACCTGAAACACAGGAGTAATCCTCCTACTCACCCTAATAGCAACTGCCTTCGTAGGGTATGTCCTACCATGAGGACAAATGTCATTCTGAGGGGCCACCGTAATCACCAACATATTCTCAGCCATCCCGTACATTGGGCAAACTCTAGTAGAATGAGCCTGAGGAGGATTCTCAGTAGACAATCCAACCTTAACCCGATTCTTCGCCATCCACTTCCTACTGCCCTTCCTAATTGCAGGAATCACCCTAGTCCACCTAACCTTCCTACACGAATCAGGCTCAAATAACCCACTAGGAATCGTATCAGACTGCGACAAAATCCCATTCCACCCACACTTCTCCATGAAAGACAGCTTAGGGCTTACCCTAATAATCACCCCTCTAATAGCACTAGCCCTATTTTCACCGAAGCTCCTGGTTCTTGGAATCCTAGTTGGGAGTGGTTGGCCACATGAGATGTACAGGATTTTTACCTGTGATTTAGTCTTGACAAGGCTATGTAATTGGTTTACTAATGTCTCATAAGAAAGAAGCATGAGCGGTTAATGCAGTTGGCTTGAAACCCATCCCCAGTGGTGCCAGTGCACTCTCTGCACTCACTGCACTGCATCCCCAGTGGTGCCAGTGCGCTCTCTGGACTCACTGCACTGCATCCCCAGTGGTGCCAGTGCACTCTCTGGACTCACTGCACTGCATCCCCAGTGGTGCCAGTGCACTCTTTGGACTCACTGCACTGCATCCCCAGTGGTGCCAGTGCACTCTGTGGACTCACTGTAGTGCATCCCCAGTGGTGCCAGTGCTCTCTCTGGACTCACTGTACTGCATCCACAGTGGTGCCAGTGCACACGCTGGACTCACTGCAGTGCATCCCCAGTGGTGCCAGTGCACTCTCTGGACTCACTGCACTGCATCCCCAGTGGTGCCAGTGCACTCTCTGGACTCACTGCAGGGCATCCCCAGTGGTGCCAGTGCACTCTCTGGACTCACTGCACTGCATCCCCAGTGGTGCCAGTGCACTCTCTGGACTCACTGAAGTGCATCCCCATTGGTGCCATTGCACTCTCTGCACTCACTGCACTGCATCCCCAGTGGTGCCAGTGCGCTCTCCGGAGTCACAGCACTGCATCCCCAGTGGTGCCAGTGCACTCACTGGACACACTGTACTGCATTACAGGTGGTGCCAGTGCACTCTCTGCACTCACTGCACAGCATCCCCAGTGGTGCCAGTGCATTCACTGGACTCACTGGACTGCATCACCAGTGGTGCCAGTGCACTCTCTGGACTCACTGCAGTGCATCCCCAGTGGTGCCAGTGCACTCTCTGGACTCACTGCAGTGCATCCCCAGTGGTGCCAGTGCAGTCTCTGGACTCACTGCAGTGCATCCCCAGTGGTGCCAGTGCAGTCTCTGGACTCACTGCACTGCATCCCCAGTGGTGCCAGTGCACTCTCTGCACTCACTGCACTGCATTCCCAGTGGTGCCAGTGAAGTCTCTGGACTCACTGCAGTGCATCCCCAGTGGTGCCAGTGCAGTCTCTGGACTCACTGCAGTGCATCGCCAGTGGTGCCAGTGCACTCTCTCGAGTCACTGAAGTGCATCCCCAGTGGAGTCAGTGCACTCACTGGACTGACTGCACTGCATCCCCAGTGGTGCCAGTGCGCTCTCCGGAGTCACAGCACTGCATCCCCAGTGGTGCCAGTGCACTCACTGGACTCACTGCACTGCATCACAGGTGGTGCCAGTGCACTCTCTGGACTCACTACAGTGAATCCCCGGTGGTGCCAGTGCACTCTCTGCACTCACTGCACAGCATCCCCAGTGGTGCCAGTGCACTCACTGGACTCACTGGACTGCATCCCCAGTGGTGCCAGTGCACTCTCTGGACTCACTGAACTACATCCCCAGTGGTGCCAGTGCACTCTCTGGACTCACTGCACTGCATCCCCAGTGGTGTCAGTGCACTCTCTGGACTCACTGAAGTGCATCCCCAGTGGTGCCAGTGCACTCTCTGGACTCACTGCAGTGCATCCCCAGTGGTGCCAGTGCACTCTCTGGACTCACTGCACTGCATCCCCAGTGGTGATGGTACAATCTCTGGACTCACTGTAGTGCATCCCCAGTGGTGCCAGTGCACTCTCTGGACTCACTGCAGTGCATCCCCAGTGGTGCCAGTGCACTCTCTGGACTCACTGCACTGAATCCCCAGTGGTGCCAGTGCACTCTCTGCACTCACTGCACTGCATTCCCAGTGGTGCCAGTGAAGTCTCTGGACTCACTGCACTGCATCCCCAGTGGTGCCAGTGCAATCTCTGGACTCACTGCAGTTCATCCCCAGTGGTGCCAGTGCACTCTCTGGACTCACTGCAGTGCATCCCCAGGGCAAAAGCGGGGATGTGAACATAAGACGAGAAGACCCTGTGGAACTTAAAAATCAACGACCACCGCGAATCCTCAATCAACCCCACTGGGGCCACTACCATCGCAGAGCCTGGTCGATATTTTTCGGTTGGGGCGACCTTGGAGGAGAACAAATCCTCCAAAAACAAGACCATACCTCTTTACCTAGAGCTACCCCTCAAAGTGCTAACAGTGACCAGACCCAATATAATTGATTAATGGACCAAGCTACCCCAGGGATAACAGCGCAATCCCCCTCAAGAGCCCATATCGACAGGGGGGTTTACGACCTCGATGTTGGATCAGGACATCCTAATGGTGCAGCCGCTATTAAGGGTTCGTTTGTTCAACGATTAACAGTCCTACGTGATCTGAGTTCAGACCGGAGCAATCCAGGTCGGTTTCTATCTATGACACACTCTCCCCAGTACGAAAGGACCGGGAAAGTGGGGCCAATACCACAAGCACGCCCCCCCCCTCTAAGCAGTGAAACCAACTAAACCGTGAAGAGGGCCTTCCCCCACCACTTTCAATCCTAGAAAAGGACCAGCTAGAGTGGCAGAGCCCGGCAAGTGCAGAAGGCTTAAGCCCTTTCCCCAGAGGTTCAAATCCTCTCCCTAGCTTCACCCATGATTCAAATAACAACACTAAGCTGCCTCGTTATATCCCTCCTATACATCATCCCAATCCTGATTGCCGTAGCCTTCCTAACCCTAGCAGAACGGAAAATCCTAAGCTACATACAATCCCGCAAAGGCCCTAACGTTGTCGGGCCTTTTGGCCTACTTCAACCATTTGCGGACGGACTGAAACTATTTACCAAAGAGCCCATCCGACCCTCTACCTCTTCCCCACTTCTATTCATTCTGATACCAATACTAGCCCTTGTCCTAGCCCTCACCACTTGAGCACCACTACCGCTCCCATTTCCCCTAGCAGATCTAAACCTCGGAGTTCTCTTCCTAATAGCCATGTCAAGCCTAGCCGTCTACTCAGTCCTATGATCAGGCTGAGCCTCGAACTCAAAATACGCACTAATCGGAGCCCTACGGGCAGTAGCACAGACCATTTCATACGAAGTGACACTGGCCATAATCCTGCTATCAATAATCATACTAAGCGGAAGCTACACACTCAGCTCCTTTGCCGTCGCACAGGAGCCTCTATACTTCATTTTCTCCTCATGACCCCTAGCAATAATATGATACGTATCCACCCTAGCAGAGACAAACCGAGCTCCTTTTGACCTCACAGAGGGTGAATCTGAGCTAGTCTCAGGGTTTAACGTTGAATACGCCGCAGGACCCTTCGCCTTATTCTTCCTAGCTGAATATGCGAACATTATGCTAATAAATACACTTACAGCCATCATATTCCTAAACCCAAGCGCCCTAGGGCCACCCACAGAACTATTCCCCGTCATCCTAGCCACAAAAGTCCTCCTACTATCTTCTGGTTTCTTATGGGTCCGAGCTTCATACCCACGATTCCGATATGACCAACTAATGCACCTACTATGAAAAAACTTCCTACCCCTCACACTAGCTCTGTGCCTCTGACACATCAGCATACCTATCTGCTATGCAGGCCTACCTCCTTACATAAGGAAATGTGCCTGAACTACAAAGGGTCACTATGATAAAGTGAACATAGAGGTATAACAGCCCTCTCATTTCCTGTTGACCTTAGAAAAGTAGGAATTGAACCCACACAAGAGAAATCAAAATTCTCCATACTTCCCTTATATTATTTTCTAGTAGAGTCAGCTAATCAAGCTATCGGGCCCATACCCCGAAAATGATGGTTTAACCCCCTCCTCTACTAATGAACCCTTACGCGACCCCAATCATAACCTTCAGCCTCATCTTGGGCACCACAATCACAATTTCCAGCAACCACTGAGTTCTGGCCTGGACAGGACTGGAGATCAACGCACTAGCCATCATTCCCCTAATTGCCAAATCCCACCACCCACGAGCAGTAGAAGCCGCAACGAAATACTTCCTAACCCAAGCAGCTGCTTCCGCCCTGGTCCTATTCTCTAGCATAACCAATGCCTGAGTCACCGGCCAATGAGACATCACACAAATAAACCACCCAACCTCCTGTCTACTACTGACAGCAGCAATCGCTATTAAACTGGGCCTAGTGCCATTTCACTTCTGATTCCCAGAAGTACTACAAGGATCGCCACTAATAACAGCCCTGCTACTCTCGACCCTCATAAAATTCCCCCCACTAACCCTGCTCCTACTAACATCCAAATCCCTCGACCCAGCTCTACTCACCGCCATGGCCCTAGCCTCAACAGCACTAGGAGGCTGAATAGGACTGAACCAAACACAAACACGCAAAATCCTAGCCTTCTCGTCCATCTCCCACTTAGGCTGAATCGCCATCATCCTAGTTTACAGCCCCAAATTGGCCTTACTTACCTTCTACCTATACACAATCATAACATCAGCCGTATTCCTAGCCCTTAACAAAATCAAAGCCCTTAACCTATCCATGATCACAACCTCATGAACAAAAACCCCAGTGCTAAACGCCACCCTAATACTAGTACTTTTATCCCTAGCAGGCCTCCCCCCATTAACAGGCTTTATACCAAAGTGACTTATCATCCAAGAACTAACTAAACAGGAAATAACACCAGCAGCCATGGCAATTGCCATGCTATCACTGCTCAGCCTCTTCTTCTACCTACGCCTCGCATACCACTCAACAATTACCCTTCCCCCCAACTCCTCGAACCACATAAAACAATGATACACTAGCAAAGCCCCAAGCACACCTACTGCGGTCCTTGCCTCACTATCAATCCTCTTACTTCCCCTGTCCCCAATAATACATGCCATTGTCTAGAAACTTAGGATAACACCCCAAACCGAAGGCCTTCAAAGCCTTAAATAAGAGTTAAACCCTCTTAGTTTCTGCACATTAAGACTTACAGAATATTAACCTGTATCTTCTGAATGCAAGTCAGACGCTTTAATTAAGCTAAAGCCTCCCTAGACAGATGGGCTTCGATCCCACAAAACTCTAGTTAACAGCTAAATGCCTAAACCAATTGGCTTCTGCCTACAAAGACCCTGACGCACCCTAGTGCGCATCGATGAGCTTGCAACTCAACATGAATTTCACTACAGAGCCGATAAGAAGAGGAATTAAACCTCTGTAAAAAGGACTACAGCCTAACGCTTCAACACTCAGCCATCTTACCCGTCACCTTCATCAACCGATGACTATTTTCCACTAACCATAAGGATATTGGCACCCTGTACCTCATCTTCGGGGCATGAGCAGGAATAGTCGGCACCGCACTCAGCCTATTAATCCGCGCAGAACTAGGACAACCAGGAACTCTCCTAGGCGACGACCAAATTTACAATGTAATCGTTACCGCTCACGCCTTTGTAATAAGCTTCTTTATAGTCATACCCATCATGATCGGAGGATTCGGCAACTGATTAGTCCCCCTCATAATCGGTGCCCCCGACATAGCATTCCCGCGAATAAACAACATAAGCTTTTGACTCCTCCCCCCATCATTCCTCCTCCTACTAGCCTCATCCACTGTAGAAGCTGGCGCCGGCACAGGCTGAACTGTCTACCCTCCCCTACCAGGTGACCTTGCCCACGCCGGAGCTTCAGTAGACCTGGCTATCTTCTCACTCCACTTAGCCGGTATCTCCTCCATCCTTGGGGCCATCAACTTTATCACCACAGCCATCAACATAAAACCCCCCGCACTCTCACAATACCAAACCCCACTATTTGTCTGATCCGTACTAATTACCGCCATCCTACTCCTTCTATCACTCCCCGTACTCGCCGCCGGTATTACAATATTACTAACTGATCGAAACCTAAACACCACATTCTTCGACCCCGCTGGAGGAGGAGACCCAATCCTGTACCAACACCTATTCTGATTCTTCGGACACCCAGAAGTCTATATTCTGATCCTACCGGGGTTCGGAATCATCTCACACGTAGTCACGTACTACTCAGGCAAAAAGGAGCCCTTCGGCTACATGGGAATAGTCTGAGCCATACTATCCATCGGCTTCCTAGGATTCATCGTCTGAGCTCACCACATGTTTACAGTAGGAATAGACGTTGATACCCGAGCCTACTTTACATCAGCCACTATAATCATTGCCATCCCTACCGGAATCAAAGTATTTAGCTGACTAGCCACCCTGCACGGAGGAACAATCAAATGAGACCCCCCCCAATACTATGAGCTCTAGGATTTATCTTCCTATTTACCATCGGAGGATTAACAGGAATCGTTCTTGCAAACTCTTCCCTAGACATCGCCCTGCACGACACGTACTACGTAGTTGCCCACTTCCACTACGTCCTATCCATAGGCACCGTCTTTGCCATTCTAGCAGGATTTACTCACTGATTCCCACTACTCACTGGGTTTACCCTACACCAAACATGAGCAAAAGCCCACTTCGGGGTAATATTTACAGGAGTAAACCTAACGTTCTTCCCCCAGCACTTCCTAGGCCTAGCAGGAATACCCCGACGATACTCGGACTATCCCGACGCCTACACACTATGAAACACCATTTCCTCCTAGTCCTAGGACTTAGAGAAACTCCAGTACTAAAAATAGTAAACACAAGCAATAATTTCATATACTTCACTCTCACTCACCGCTCAACTATCAGCTAACCACACCCCCGTCCACATAGCTTAACACAAAGCATGGCACTGAAGTTGCCAAGATGGCATAAAACATGCCTGCGGACAAAAGACTTAGTCCTAACCTTACGGTTGGTTTTTGCTAAATATATACATGCAAGTATCCGCGCCCCAGTGTAAACGCCCTCGACCACCTACCCCCATACAGGCCTTGAGGAGCGGGTATCAGGCACACCCAAGTAGTAGCCCAAGACGCCTCGCTAAGCCACGCCCCCACGGGTATTCAGCAGTAATTAACATTAAGCAATGAGTGCAAACTTGACTTAGTTATAGCAACAGCCTAACTTCAAGGGTTGGTAAATCTTGTGCCAGCCACCGCGGTCATACAAGAAACCCAAATCAACCGTCCTATTGACACGGCGTAAAGAGTGGTAAAATGCCTATCCTAGCTAACTAAGATCAAAATGCAACTGAGCTGTCATAAGCCCAAGATGCACCTAAACACACCATTAAGATGATCTTAGGAACTAACGACTGATTTAAACCCACGAAAGCCAGGGCCCAAACTGGGATTAGATACCCCACTATGCCTGGCCCTAAATCTTGATACTTACTTTACCGAAGTATCCGCCAGAGAACTACGAGCACAAACGCTTAAAACTCTAAGGACTTGGCGGTGCCCCAAACCCACCTAGAGGAGCCTGTTCTACAATCGATAATCCCCGATTAACCCAACCACCCCTTGCCAACACAGCCTACATACCGCCGTCGCCAGCCCACCTCGAATGAGAGCACAACAGTGGACACAATAGCACCCCGCTAATAAGACAGGTCAAGGTATAGCCTATGGAGTGGAAGAAATGGGCTACATTCCCTATTCATAGGGCACACGGAAAGAAGCGTGAAACCACTTCTGGAAGGCGGATTTAGCAGTAAAGTGGGACAATAGAGCCTACTTTAAGCCGGCCCTGGGGCACGTACATGGTTAAACATGCCTGTTAGTAGTGTGGCGAGCCATAGTGGGAAGGCTAGGGCTATGTTCATAGATAGTTGGGTGGTTGGGGTGAATGTATATGGAAGGAGGCCTAGAAGGTTGATTGTAAGAAGTATGATTATTAGGGATGTAAATATTATGGCTCATTTGTGGCCATTTTTGTTGAGTGGGACTATTAGTTGTTTTGTGATTAGGTGAAGGAGTCATGTTTGGATAGTAGAAAGGCGGTTGTTGATTCATCGGTTGTTTGGGGACGGGAATAGTAGGGCTGGGAAGAGTAGGGATAGTAGGATTAAGGGGATGCCAAATAGATTGGGGCTGGAAAATTGGTCAAAGAAGCTTAGGTTCATGGTCAGGATCATGGTGTGGGTTTGGTAGTGAGGGAGGTCTTATTTGATGGGGGGTTGGTTGTGGTGAAGGCTAGTAGTTTTGGTTGGATGAGGAGTGCTAGGGTTAATCAGGTTATAATTATGATTGAAAATCATGGTGCGGGGTTAAGCTGTGGCATATCATTAAGGAGGGGGAAGTCCCTCTTTGGCTAGCTTAAAAGGCTAGTGCTGTTGCATAGCTTCTTAATGATTAGGATGATGATAGAAGGGACGATCAGGCCTCGAAATGTGGGAGTGGGGTTGATTCTACTACAATGGGTATGTAGCTGTGATTAGCCCCGCAAATTTCTGAGCATTGTCCGTAAAAAATCCCAGGCCGGGTGGTAATGAATGAAGTTTGGTTTAGTCGGCCTGGGATTGCGTCTGTTTTAACTCCGAGCGTTGGGACTGCTCAGGAGTGGAGTACGTCTCCTGCAGTAATGATCACGCGGATGGGGGATTCTATTGGGATAACTACGCGGTGGTCAACTTCTAGCAGTCGGAAGTGGCCGTTGGGTAAGTCTGGGGTGGGCACTATGTAGGAGTCGAATGATAGGTCTTTGAAGTCTGTGTATTCGTAGCTTCAGTATCATTGGTGGCCGATGGCTTTTAGGGTGAGGTCTGGTTCGTCGATTTTGTCCATTATGTAGAGGATTTGTAGGGATGGGAGGGCGAGGAGTACCAGGACGATAGCAGGTAGGATTGTCCAGATCAGCTCTACTTCTTGGGCGTCTACAGCATTGGACGAGAGTTTTTCTGTTAGTATGTGGGCTAAAAGGTAGAGAACTAGGCTGCAGATAGCTAGGGCAACGATTAGGGCGTGGTCGTGGAATTCAACGAGTTCTTCTATGATGGGTGATGAGGCGTCTTGGAATCCTAGTTGGGAGTGGTTGGCCACATGAGATGTACAGGATTTTTACCTGTGATTTAGTCTTGACAAGGCTATGTAATTGGTTTACTAACGTCTCATAAGAAAGAAGCATGAGCGGTGAATGCAGTTGGCTTGAAACCAGCATGTGAGGGTTCGATTCCTTCCTTTCTTGTACTTGGACGAAGGCCGGTTCCTCGAAAGTATGGTATGGGGGAGGGCAGCCGTGGATTCATTCAACGTTTGTGGTAGTTAGTTCTGGTTGTAGGACTTTTCGTTTGGCCGAAAAGGCTTCTCAGATGATGAATATTAGTATGATTACGGCTACTATTGAGATTAGGGAGCCGATGGAGGAAATGGTGTTTCATAGTGTGTAGGCGTCGGGATAGTCCGAGTATCGTCGGGGTATTCCTGCTAGGCCTAGGAAGTGCTGGGGGAAGAACGTTAGGTTTACTCCTGTAAATATTACCCCGAAGTGGGCTTTTGCTCATGTTTGGTGTAGGGTAAACCCAGTGAGTAGTGGGAATCAGTGAGTAAATCCTGCTAGAATGGCAAAGACGGCGCCTATGGATAGGACGTAGTGGAAGTGGGCAACTACGTAGTACGTGTCGTGCAGGGCGATGTCTAGGGAAGAGTTTGCAAGAACGATTCCTGTTAATCCTCCGATGGTAAATAGGAAGATAAATCCTAGAGCTCATAGTATTGGGGGGGTCTCATTTGATTGTTCCTCCGTGCAGGGTGGCTAGTCAGCTAAATACTTTGATTCCGGTAGGGATGGCAATGATTATAGTGGCTGATGTAAAGTAGGCTTGGGTATCAACGTCTATTCCTACTGTAAACATGTGGTGAGCTCAGACGATGAATCCTAGGAAGCCGATGGATAGTA
This sequence comes from Anser brachyrhynchus, assembly GCF_964034855.1. Lineage (NCBI taxonomy): Eukaryota > Metazoa > Chordata > Aves > Anseriformes > Anatidae > Anser > Anser brachyrhynchus. Next base: position 110,123 of record NW_027663769.1, on the reverse strand, counting down.
TGGCTCAGACTATTCCCATGTAGCCGAAGGGCTCCTTTTTGCCTGAGTAGTACGTGACTACGTGTGAGATGATTCCGAACCCCGGTAGGATCAGAATATAGACTTCTGGGTGTCCGAAGAATCAGAATAGGTGTTGGTACAGGATTGGGTCTCCTCCTCCAGCGGGGTCGAAGAATGTGGTGTTTAGGTTTCGATCAGTTAGTAATATTGTAATACCGGCGGCGAGTACGGGGAGTGATAGAAGGAGTAGGATGGCGGTAATTAGTACGGATCAGACAAATAGTGGGGTTTGGTATTGTGAGAGTGCGGGGGGTTTTATGTTGATGGCTGTGGTGATAAAGTTGATGGCCCCAAGGATGGAGGAGATACCGGCTAAGTGGAGTGAGAAGATAGCCAAGTCTACTGAAGCTCCGGCGTGGGCAAGGTCACCTGCTAGGGGAGGGTAGACAGTTCAGCCTGTGCCGGCGCCAGCTTCTACAGTGGATGAGGCTAGTAGGAGGAGGAATGATGGGGGGAGGAGTCAAAAGCTTATGTTGTTTATTCGCGGGAATGCTATGTCGGGGGCACCGATTATGAGGGGGACTAATCAGTTGCCGAATCCTCCGATCATGATGGGTATGACTATAAAGAAGCTTATTACAAAGGCGTGAGCGGTAACGATTACATTGTAAATTTGGTCGTCGCCTAGGAGAGTTCCTGGTTGTCCTAGTTCTGCGCGGATTAATAGGCTGAGTGCGGTGCCGACTATTCCTGCTCATGCCCCGAAGATGAGGTACAGGGTGCCAATATCCTTATGGTTAGTGGAAAATAGTCATCGGTTGATGAAGGTGACGGGTAAGATGGCTGAGTGTTGAAGCGTTAGGCTGTAGTCCTTTTTACAGAGGTTTAATTCCTCTTCTTATCGGCTCTGTAGTGAAATTCATGTTGAGTTGCAAGCTCATCGATGCGCACTAGGGTGCGTCAGGGTCTTTGTAGGCAGAAGCCAATTGGTTTAGGCATTTAGCTGTTAACTAGAGTTTTGTGGGATCGAAGCCCATCTGTCTAGGGAGGCTTTAGCTTAATTAAAGCGTCTGACTTGCATTCAGAAGATACAGGTTAATATTCTGTAAGTCTTAATGTGCAGAAACTAAGAGGGTTTAACTCTTATTTAAGGCTTTGAAGGCCTTCGGTTTGGGGTGTTATCCTAAGTTTCTAGACAATGGCATGTATTATTGGGGACAGGGGAAGTAAGAGGATTGATAGTGAGGCAAGGACCGCAGTAGGTGTGCTTGGGGCTTTGCTAGTGTATCATTGTTTTATGTGGTTAGAGGAGTTGGGGGGAAGGGTAATTGTTGAGTGGTATGCGAGGCGTAGGTAGAAGAAGAGGCTGAGCAGTGATAGCATGGCAATTGCCATGGCTGCTGGTGTTATTTCCTGTTTAGTTAGTTCTTGGATGATAAGTCACTTTGGTATAAAGCCTGTTAATGGGGGGAGGCCTGCTAGGGATAAAAGTACTAGTATTAGGGTGGCGTTTAGCACTGGGGTTTTTGTTCATGAGGTTGTGATCATGGATAGGTTAAGGGCTTTGATTTTGTTAAGGGCTAGGAATACGGCTGATGTTATGATTGTGTATAGGTAGAAGGTAAGTAAGGCCAATTTGGGGCTGTAAACTAGGATGATGGCGATTCAGCCTAAGTGGGAGATGGACGAGAAGGCTAGGATTTTGCGTGTTTGTGTTTGGTTCAGTCCTATTCAGCCTCCTAGTGCTGTTGAGGCTAGGGCCATGGCGGTGAGTAGAGCTGGGTCGAGGGATTTGGATGTTAGTAGGAGCAGGGTTAGTGGGGGGAATTTTATGAGGGTCGAGAGTAGCAGGGCTGTTATTAGTGGCGATCCTTGTAGTACTTCTGGGAATCAGAAGTGAAATGGCACTAGGCCCAGTTTAATAGCGATTGCTGCTGTCAGTAGTAGACAGGAGGTTGGGTGGTTTATTTGTGTGATGTCTCATTGGCCGGTGACTCAGGCATTGGTTATGCTAGAGAATAGGACCAGGGCGGAAGCAGCTGCTTGGGTTAGGAAGTATTTCGTTGCGGCTTCTACTGCTCGTGGGTGGTGGGATTTGGCAATTAGGGGAATGATGGCTAGTGCGTTGATCTCCAGTCCTGTCCAGGCCAGAACTCAGTGGTTGCTGGAAATTGTGATTGTGGTGCCCAAGATGAGGCTGAAGGTTATGATTGGGGTCGCGTAAGGGTTCATTAGTAGAGGAGGGGGTTAAACCATCATTTTCGGGGTATGGGCCCGATAGCTTGATTAGCTGACTCTACTAGAAAATAATATAAGGGAAGTATGGAGAATTTTGATTTCTCTTGTGTGGGTTCAATTCCTACTTTTCTAAGGTCAACAGGAAATGAGAGGGCTGTTATACCTCTATGTTCACTTTATCATAGTGACCCTTTGTAGTTCAGGCACATTTCCTTATGTAAGGAGGTAGGCCTGCATAGCAGATAGGTATGCTGATGTGTCAGAGGCACAGAGCTAGTGTGAGGGGTAGGAAGTTTTTTCATAGTAGGTGCATTAGTTGGTCATATCGGAATCGTGGGTATGAAGCTCGGACCCATAAGAAACCAGAAGATAGTAGGAGGACTTTTGTGGCTAGGATGACGGGGAATAGTTCTGTGGGTGGCCCTAGGGCGCTTGGGTTTAGGAATATGATGGCTGTAAGTGTATTTATTAGCATAATGTTCGCATATTCAGCTAGGAAGAATAAGGCGAAGGGTCCTGCGGCGTATTCAACGTTAAACCCTGAGACTAGCTCAGATTCGCCCTCTGTGAGGTCAAAAGGAGCTCGGTTTGTCTCTGCTAGGGTGGATACGTATCATATTATTGCTAGGGGTCATGAGGAGAAAATGAAGTATAGAGGCTCCTGTGCGACGGCAAAGGAGCTGAGTGTGTAGCTTCCGCTTAGTATGATTATTGATAGCAGGATTATGGCCAGTGTCACTTCGTATGAAATGGTCTGTGCTACTGCCCGTAGGGCTCCGATTAGTGCGTATTTTGAGTTCGAGGCTCAGCCTGATCATAGGACTGAGTAGACGGCTAGGCTTGACATGGCTATTAGGAAGAGAACTCCGAGGTTTAGATCTGCTAGGGGAAATGGGAGCGGTAGTGGTGCTCAAGTGGTGAGGGCTAGGACAAGGGCTAGTATTGGTATCAGAATGAATAGAAGTGGGGAAGAGGTAGAGGGTCGGATGGGCTCTTTGGTAAATAGTTTCAGTCCGTCCGCAAATGGTTGAAGTAGGCCAAAAGGCCCGACAACGTTAGGGCCTTTGCGGGATTGTATGTAGCTTAGGATTTTCCGTTCTACTAGGGTTAGGAAGGCTACGGCAATCAGGATTGGGATGATGTATAGGAGGGATATAATGAGGCAGCTTAGTGTTGTTATTTGAATCATGGGTGAAGCTAGGGAGAGGATTTGAACCTCTGGGGAAAGGGCTTAAGCCTTCTGCACTTGCCGGGCTCTGCCACTCTAGCTGGTCCTTTTCTAGGATTGAAAGTGGTGGGGGAAGGCCCTCTTCACGGTTTAGTTGGTTTCACTGCTTAGAGGGGGGGGGCGTGCTTGTGGTATTGGCCCCACTTTCCCGGTCCTTTCGTACTGGGGAGAGTGTGTCATAGATAGAAACCGACCTGGATTGCTCCGGTCTGAACTCAGATCACGTAGGACTGTTAATCGTTGAACAAACGAACCCTTAATAGCGGCTGCACCATTAGGATGTCCTGATCCAACATCGAGGTCGTAAACCCCCCTGTCGATATGGGCTCTTGAGGGGGATTGCGCTGTTATCCCTGGGGTAGCTTGGTCCATTAATCAATTATATTGGGTCTGGTCACTGTTAGCACTTTGAGGGGTAGCTCTAGGTAAAGAGGTATGGTCTTGTTTTTGGAGGATTTGTTCTCCTCCAAGGTCGCCCCAACCGAAAAATATCGACCAGGCTCTGCGATGGTAGTGGCCCCAGTGGGGTTGATTGAGGATTCGCGGTGGTCGTTGATTTTTAAGTTCCACAGGGTCTTCTCGTCTTATGTTCACATCCCCGCTTTTGCACGGGGAGATCAATTTCACTGATTATCTGTGAGAGACAGTTAAGACCTCGTTTAGCCATTCATACAAGTCTCGATTTATGGGACAATTGATTGCGCTACCTTTGCACGGTTAGGATACCGCGGCCGTTAAACCTAAGTCACCGGGCAGGCATCACCTTCAATACTTGTTTAATTTGCTGAAGGCTATGTTTTTGGTAAACAGTCGGGCCTTATTAATTTGCCGAGTTCCTTTCACAGATTTTAATCGCTCTTATAGGCGCTCCTGAGTCGGGTTAACAGGGTTAGTTAATACGTGGTCTTGTAGGGGTTTTTGTATCTGTCTAGGTCTGTTAATAATGTTTCTATGTAAGCTTGCGCCGTTAGAGGGGTGTGGCCCTGAGTTACTTATTTTAGCATTAATTCTCCTATATTCATAGGTTGACCTGTTTGTGATAAGGGAATCATCTTATTTTGGTATTTTTAGGTGGTGGAGCTTTGACGCACTCTTTTTTGATGGCTGCTTTAGGGCCCACGGTAGGATCAGTAGTAAGAATTATCCGCTAGTCGAGGTTGTGTCCTTTTTTAATGGAGCTGTCCCTCCATTAAATAGCTCTTAATCATCTCATTAGGGTTCAGGATGTCCGGTAGGGAGGATTAAGGGGGAACTTAGATTCGTTTCACAGGTAACCAGCTATCACCCAGCTCGGTTGGCTTTTCACCTCTACTGACAAGTCATCCCACTCTTTTGCAACAGAGACGGGTTCGCTCTCTTTAACTGCTTGAAAGTAGCTCGCTTGGGTTTCGGGGGGGCAAACTTTAGTTCACTTTGCTTGGTTGTTCTCGCTAAACCATGATGCAAAAGGTACAAGGGTTGATCTTTGCTGTCTGTCGCTTTGATTGTTTCACTGCTATTTCATCTTTCCCTTACGGTACTGGGGTCTCTATCGCGTCTAAGTGTCTTTTCTATCGCCTATACTAAGACTGTAAAATGCTTTAGTTTAATTAGTTTAGTAAATTCTTTAGTTTTGGTGTACTATTTGTGTGGTTGAGCTAGAGGGGGGGCTTCAAGACGATCCGGTCTAGTAGATATCTTTCAGGTGTAAGCTGAGTGCTTTGGTGTTATAGCTACGTCTTGATATTCTAAGTACACCTTCCGGTACACTTACCTTGTTACGACTTACCTCATCTTCAGCGTATTTATGGTATTAGTTATGTGGGATGTGGCTTTTGAGGAGGGTGACGGGCGGTATGTACGTGCCCCAGGGCCGGCTTAAAGTAGGCTCTATTGTCCCACTTTACTGCTAAATCCGCCTTCCAGAAGTGGTTTCACGCTTCTTTCCGTGTGCCCTATGAATAGGGAATGTAGCCCATTTCTTCCACTCCATAGGCTATACCTTGACCTGTCTTATTAGCGGGGTGCTATTGTGTCCACTGTTGTGCTCTCATTCGAGGTGGGCTGGCGACGGCGGTATGTAGGCTGTGTTGGCAAGGGGTGGTTGGGTTAATCGGGGATTATCGATTGTAGAACAGGCTCCTCTAGGTGGGTTTGGGGCACCGCCAAGTCCTTAGAGTTTTAAGCGTTTGTGCTCGTAGTTCTCTGGCGGATACTTCGGTAAAGTAAGTATCAAGATTTAGGGCCAGGCATAGTGGGGTATCTAATCCCAGTTTGGGCCCTGGCTTTCGTGGGTTTAAATCAGTCGTTAGTTCCTAAGATCATCTTAATGGTGTGTTTAGGTGCATCTTGGGCTTATGACAGCTCAGTTGCATTTTGATCTTAGTTAGCTAGGATAGGCATTTTACCACTCTTTACGCCGTGTCAATAGGACGGTTGATTTGGGTTTCTTGTATGACCGCGGTGGCTGGCACAAGATTTACCAACCCTTGAAGTTAGGCTGTTGCTATAACTAAGTCAAGTTTGCACTCATTGCTTAATGTTAATTACTGCTGAATACCCGTGGGGGCGTGGCTTAGCGAGGCGTCTTGGGCTACTACTTGGGTGTGCCTGATACCCGCTCCTCAAGGCCTGTATGGGGGTAGGTGGTCGAGGGCGTTTACACTGGGGCGCGGATACTTGCATGTATATATTTAGCAAAAACCAACCGTAAGGTTAGGGCTAAGTCTTTTGTCCGCAGGCATGTTTTATGCCATCTTGGCAACTTCAGTGCCATGCTTTGTGTTAAGCTATGTGGACGGGGGTGTGGTTAGCTGATAGTTGAGTGGTGAGTGAGAGTGAAGTATATGAAATTATTGCTTGTGTTTACTATTTTTAGTACTGGAGTTTCTCTAATAAGTTTAAGTTATTTTGTATGTGTTTGTGTGTATATGTACATCGTTCCGATGATGTCATGGAAGGGATGATTAATGGAGTTTTAGAGGTAGTTTGCTGGGATTGGGCGATGAAGGTTTATGCTACATGGTGGTTAGCGAAAGTTTACTGGTTTAGTTTGTGAAGCGCAGGGGTTGCGCTTAATGATTTGTTGTTTTGTGCTATGTCCAACGAGCATTCATCCAATAGCCCCATTTAACCCGGAGGGTGGAGGTAACATTAACTGAATGTGGTCAAAGTGCATCAGTGTCAGGATGATTCCCCATATACGCCAACCGTCTCATCGAGGGACCCTTGAAATATAGGATAGGCCGTGAGGCAGGTGTGTCCAGGCTTAGATTGTGGGACCCCCGAGATCACTGGGAATAGCCACCTGTGAGGTAACCCCGGAAAAAATAAGAGGAACCAGAGGCGCCAAAAAGCTGGAACATGCCGCGATTACGCATTGAGAAGGTGAAAGTACTCACAGATGCCACTTTGAAGGGCAAGGAGGGGTGAGTGAACCCAATGGATGGCCCTGACCGAGGAACCAGAGGCGCAAAAATGTGAGGAGGGCGAGGGGTTTAGGGGGAACGTATGGGCCTGAAGCTAGTCATACCGGACATTATGTGCAACGGGTTGCTGATTTCACGTGAGGAGTACGATTAATAAATCCGTCTGATACGAACTGCATGAGATATGTGGTGGAGAGTTGTTGTTGGAGCATGTCCTGTGAGCATTCATTAAAATGGGGTCTTGTTATGCGCTTGAGTGGAGTTGTATTGGGTGTTGTGGGGTATGGTCCTAGAACATTCATGCCGGGTGGTTTGGTAGGAGTGTGTTTAAGGGTTTAATGGCCGTGTACATGTATGGGTTTAGCACCTGCTTATAAGATAGTCCGTATATAATGTATATTACTGGTACTATAGTATGTATGTATATGGGGTATATAAATTTATGCACGAATATGCATAACCAAATACCCCCGCCTCGGGGGGGGGGGGGGGGGGGGTTAAGCATAATGGCATAGATGGGGTAGAATTATTGGGGGCTTGCGGTTAGTTCCTGTAGTTGAGAACAATGGCGGCTTTTCGAGCCGCAGGCCTCGGGTAGTGTCCGGGCAGGAATAATGACTTATTTTATGTTTTTTTTAGGGATTTGCTTTGCGGTGGGTGTTTTGGGTGTGGCGTCGAATCCTTCGCCGTATTATGGGGTTGTTGGTTTGGTGTTAGCGTCTGTGGCGGGGTGCGGGTGGTTGCTGGGCCTTGGGGTTTCGTTCGTGGCTTTAGTGCTGTTTATGGTGTATTTGGGGGGTATGCTGGTGGTGTTTGTTTATTCAGTAGCTTTAGCAGCGGAGCCTTTCCCTGGGGCTTGGGGGGATTGACGGGTGATTGGATGTGCAGTAGCGTTTGTGGCAATTGTTTTTGGGGGGTTGGTGTTTGGGGGGTTTATGGGGGCTTGGAAGTTCGGGGTTTCTACTGTGAATAATGTTGGGGTGTTTGTTGTTCGGTCGGATTTTAGTGGAGTTTCCATGTTTTATTCACATGGGGCAGGGATGTTTTTAGTGGCGGGTTGGGGGCTGTTGTTGACTTTGTTTGTTGTATTGGAGCTTGTGCGGGGGTTGTCGCGGGGTGCTATTCGGGCGGTTTAGGGGTTAGGGTCAGAGAATAGTTTATTGAAAATGCCAGCTTTGGGAGCTGGAGATAAAGGTTTGAGTCCTTTTTTTCTGAGTTTGGGGTACTCTAAGAAGTGGTAAGTCTTCAATCTTTGGTTTACAAGACCAATGTTTTTATAAACTATTAGAGTATTTAGCAGTTGAGTATTTTGTTTTCTAGGGCGCTTGCGGCGGGGAGGAGAAATAGGAGGATAGTGAAGTAGGCGATTGAAGCGAGTTGGCCGATGATGATGAATGGGTGTTCGACGGGTTGGCTTCCTACTCATGTTAGGACGAGGAGGTCGGCGACTAGTACTCAGAATAGGAGCTGGGAGAGTGGTCGGAATGTTATTGCTCGTTGTTTTGATTTGTGCAGGAATGGGATTAGGAATAGGATCAGTACGGAGGCGGCCAGTGCTAATACGCCTCCTAGTTTATTTGGGATTGAACGTAGGATGGCGTAGGCGAATAGGAAGTATCATTCTGGCTTGATGTGTGGTGGGGTTACTAGCGGGTTTGCTGGGGTGAAGTTTTCTGGGTCTCCCAGGAGGTTAACCGCTCATGCTTCTTTCTTATGAGACGTTAGTAAACCAATTACATAGCCTTGTCAAGACTAAATCACAGGTAAAAATCCTGTACATCTCATGTGGCCAACCACTCCCAACTAGGATTCCAAGACGCCTCATCACCCATCATAGAAGAACTCGTTGAATTCCACGACCACGCCCTAATCGTTGCCCTAGCTATCTGCAGCCTAGTTCTCTACCTTTTAGCCCACATACTAACAGAAAAACTCTCGTCCAATGCTGTAGACGCCCAAGAAGTAGAGCTGATCTGGACAATCCTACCTGCTATCGTCCTGGTACTCCTCGCCCTCCCATCCCTACAAATCCTCTACATAATGGACGAAATCGACGAACCAGACCTCACCCTAAAAGCCATCGGCCACCAATGATACTGAAGCTACGAATACACAGACTTCAAAGACCTATCATTCGACTCCTACATAGTGCCCACCCCAGACTTACCCAACGGCCACTTCCGACTGCTAGAAGTTGACCACCGCGTAGTTATCCCAATAGAATCCCCCATCCGCGTGATCATTACTGCAGGAGACGTACTCCACTCCTGAGCAGTCCCAACGCTCGGAGTTAAAACAGACGCAATCCCAGGCCGACTAAACCAAACTTCATTCATTACCACCCGGCCTGGGATTTTTTACGGACAATGCTCAGAAATTTGCGGGGCTAATCACAGCTACATACCCATTGTAGTAGAATCAACCCCACTCCCACATTTCGAGGCCTGATCGTCCCTTCTATCATCATCCTAATCATTAAGAAGCTATGCAACAGCACTAGCCTTTTAAGCTAGCCAAAGAGGGACTTCCCCCTCCTTAATGATATGCCACAGCTTAACCCCGCACCATGATTTTCAATCATAATTATAACCTGATTAACCCTAGCACTCCTCATCCAACCAAAACTACTAGCCTTCACCACAACCAACCCCCCATCAAATAAGACCTCCCTCACTACCAAACCCACACCATGATCCTGACCATGAACCTAAGCTTCTTTGACCAATTTTCCAGCCCCAATCTATTTGGCATCCCCTTAATCCTACTATCCCTACTCTTCCCAGCCCTACTATTCCCGTCCCCAAACAACCGATGAATCAACAACCGCCTTTCTACTATCCAAACATGACTCCTTCACCTAATCACAAAACAACTAATAGTCCCACTCAACAAAAATGGCCACAAATGAGCCATAATATTTACATCCCTAATAATCATACTTCTTACAATCAACCTTCTAGGCCTCCTTCCATATACATTCACCCCAACCACCCAACTATCTATGAACATAGCCCTAGCCTTCCCACTATGGCTCGCCACACTACTAACAGGCCTACGAAACCAACCATCAGCCTCTTTAGCCCACCTATTACCCGAAGGTACCCCTACACCCCTAATCCCCGCACTAATCCTGATCGAAACAACCAGCCTACTAATCCGCCCCCTAGCCCTCGGAGTCCGCCTTACAGCCAACCTTACAGCAGGACACTTACTCATCCAACTCATCTCTACAGCCTCCATTGCATTAATACCCACCCTTCCTGCAGTATCCATCCTAACAATAATCATCCTACTACTCCTAACCATCCTAGAAGTAGCAGTAGCCATAATCCAGGCCTACGTCTTCGTGCTCCTTCTAAGCCTATACTTACAAGAAAACATCTAATGGCACACCAAGCACACTCATACCACATAGTTGACCCAAGCCCTTGACCAATCTTCGGGGCAGCCGCCGCCCTACTCACAACCTCAGGATTAATCATGTGATTCCACTACAACTCATCCATACTACTAACCCTAGGCCTCATCTCAATACTCCTAGTAATACTCCAATGATGACGAGACATTGTACGAGAAAGCACCTTCCAAGGCCATCACACTCCCACAGTCCAAAAAGGCCTACGATACGGCATAATCCTTTTCATCACATCCGAAGCATTCTTCTTCTTAGGGTTCTTCTGAGCGTTCTTCCACTCGAGCCTGGCCCCAACCCCAGAACTAGGAGGCCAATGACCCCCAACAGGAATTAAACCACTCAACCCGATAGAAGTCCCCCTACTAAACACAGCCATCCTACTAGCCTCAGGCGTTACCGTAACGTGAGCCCATCACAGCATCACAGAAGGAAACCGAAAACACGCCATCCACGCCCTAACCCTAACGATCCTCTTGGGATTCTACTTCACAGCCCTACAAGCAATAGAATACCACGAAGCCCCATTCTCAATCGCTGATAGCGTCTACGGATCTACCTTCTTCGTTGCCACTGGATTCCACGGACTCCACGTAATCATCGGATCCTCCTTCCTGACCGTCTGCCTCTTCCGACTGATCAAGTTCCACTTTACATCAGACCACCACTTCGGATTCGAGGCAGCAGCCTGATACTGACACTTCGTAGACGTCATCTGACTATTCCTCTACATAACCATCTACTGATGAGGATCTTGCTCTTCTAGTATATTAATTACAATTGACTTCCAATCTCTAGAATCTGGTATAAACCCAGAGGAGAGCAATGAACGCACTCATGTTCATATTCGCCCTATCATCAATCCTAAGCGCCGCCCTAACCGCATTAAACTTCTGACTCGCCCAAATAAACCCCGACTCAGAGAAACTCTCACCGTACGAATGTGGATTCGACCCACTTGGATCTGCTCGATTACCATTCTCAGTCCGATTCTTCCTCAGTAGCCATCCTGTTCGTCCTATTCGACCTAGAAATCGCCCTCCTACTCCCCCTGCCATGAGCCGTCCAACTCCAATCCCCCCTAATGACCCTCACCTGAACTGTAGTGATCCTCCTTCTCCTAACACTCGGACTGGCCTACGAGTGAATTCAAGGGGGCCTAGAATGAGCAGAATAACAGGAAGTTAGTCTAACCAAAAAGATAGCTGGTTTCGACCCAGCAGATTACAGCCAACCCTGTAACTTTCTTATGTCGCCCCTACATTTAAGCTTCTACTCAGCCTTCATTTTCAGCGGACTAGGGCTAGCCTTCCACCGAACCCACCTAGTATCCGCCCTACTATGCCTTGAAAGCATAATATTATCGATATTCGTAGGCCTATCAATATGATCCATCGAAAACCAAGTCTCCTCATTCACCATGGTACCAATTCTCATGCTAACCTTCTCAGCGTGTGAGGCGGGCACAGGCCTGGCCATCCTAGTAGCCTCCACCCGCACACATGGCTCTGACCATCTACACAACCTAAACCTCCTGCAATGCTAAAAATCATCCTACCCACAATCATACTTCTTCCAACAGCCCTGCTGTCTCCACCAAAATTTCTATGGACTAACACCACCTTATACAGCCTCCTAATCGCTGCCCTAAGCCTACAGTGATTAATCCCAACCTACTACCCCTACAAATTTTTATCCAACTGAACAGGAATTGACCAAATCTCATCCCCCCTCCTAGTACTATCCTGCTGACTACTCCCACTCATAATCATAGCAAGCCAAAACCACCTGCAACAAGAACCCCTACAACGCAAACGAATCTTTATCTCAACCTTAGTCGCAGTCCAGCCATTCATCCTACTAGCCTTTTCCACCACAGAACTAGCACTATTTTACATCTCATTTGAGGCAACCCTCATTCCCACCCTAATCTTAATCACCCGATGGGGGAACCAACCAGAACGCCTAAGCACTGGCATCTACCTGCTATTCTACACGCCAGTAAGCTCTCTACCCCTGCTAATCACAATCATACACCTATACGTGAAAATTGGCACCCTGCACCTGCCAACCCTACAACTAACCCACCCAACCCTATCCACCTCATGGACAGGAATACTATCAGGTCTAGCACTGCTCATAGCATTCATAGTAAAAGCCCCACTATACGGCCTACACCTCTGACTGCCAAAAGCCCACGTAGAAGCACCCATCGCAGGCTCAATACTCCTCGCCGCCCTACTACTAAAGCTAGGAGGATACGGAATTATACGAGTCACTCTATTTATGGGCCCACTGTCCAACCTCCTGCACTACCCCTTCCTAACCCTGGCCCTATGAGGCGCCCTAATGACTAGCTCAATCTGCCTACGACAGACAGACCTAAAATCACTAATCGCTTATTCATCCGTTAGCCACATAGGCCTAGTTATCGCCGCAGGAATAATCCAAACCCACTGATCATTCTCAGGGGCAATGATCCTAATAATTTCCCATGGACTAACTTCCTCCATACTATTCTGCCTAGCCAACACAAACTATGAACGTACGCACAGCCGAATTCTACTACTCACACGAGGCCTACAACCTCTCCTACCACTCATAGCTACCTGATGATTGCTGGCCAATCTAACAAACATAGCCTTACCCCCAACAACAAACCTCATAGCAGAGCTAACCATTATAATCACCTTATTCAACTGATCTGCCTTCACGATCATCCTAACAGGAATCGCAACCCTACTAACCGCCTCCTACACCTTATTCATACTACTAATGACCCAACGAGGCTCAATCCCCTCCCACATCACATCTATGCAAAACTCAACCACGCGAGAACACCTGCTCATAACACTCCACATTATCCCAATATTCCTCCTAATCCTCAAACCCGAACTGATCTCTGGAATCCCCTCATGCAAGTATAGTTTAAACCAAACATTAGACTGTGATTCTAAGAATAGAAGTTCAAACCTTCTTACCTGCCGAGGGGAGGGTTTAACCAACAAGAGCTGCTAACTCTTACATCTGAGCCTAAAACCTCAGCCCCCTTACTTTTAAAGGATAACAGCAATCCACTGGTCTTAGGAACCACCCATCTTGGTGCAAATCCAAGTAAAAGTAGTGAACCCCACACTACTAATCAACTCCCTCACACTACTCACGCTGACAATCCTCCTAACCCCAATCATCCTGCCATTTCTATTTAAAAACTTTAAAAACACCCCACAAGCCACCACCCGCGCTGTTAAAACCGCATTCCTAATTAGCCTAGCCCCTACAACCGCATTCATCTACTCGGGAGTAGAATCTGTCACCTGCCACTGGGAGTGAAAATTCATTATAAACTTTAAAATCCCCCTGAGCCTAAAAATAGACCAATACTCAATAACATTTCTTCCAATCGCCCTATTTGTAACATGATCAATCCTACAATTCGCCATATGATACATGGCCTCAGAGCCATACGTAACAAAATTTTTCACCTACCTACTGACATTCCTAGTCGCCATACTCCTCCTAACAACCGCAAACAACATATTCCTCCTATTCGTAGGCTGGGAAGGAGTACGAATCATGTCCTTCCTTCTCATCGGCTGATGACAAGGCCGAGCAGATGCCAACACCGCCGCCCTACGAGCCGTAATCTACAACCGAATCGGAGACATCGGACTGATCCTGAGCATAGCATGACTAGCTTCAACATTCAACACCTGAGAGATCCAACAAGCCGTACACCCCCACCAAACCCCAATCCTCCCCCTCATAGGATTAATCCTCGCAGCCGCAGGAAAATCCGCCCAATTTGGACTCCACCCATGACTGCCCGCAGCAATAGAAGGCCCCACCCCAGTATCAGCCCTACTGCACTCCAGTACCATAGTAGTAGCCGGAATCTTCCTGCTCATCCGCATGCACCCCCTGCTAGCCACCAACCAGACAGCCCTAACTGCCTGCCTATGCCTAGGTGCTCTATCAACCCTATTCGCTGCCACATGCGCCCTAACCCAAAATGACATCAAAAAAATCATTGCTTTCTCAACATCCAGCCAACTAGGACTAATAATAGTCACTATCGGACTAAACCTCCCACAACTAGCCTTCCTACACATCTCAACCCATGCCTTCTTTAAAGCCATACTATTCCTATGCTCAGGGTCTATCATCCACAACCTAAACGGAGAACAAGATATCCGAAAGATAGGAGGCCTACAGAAAATACTCCCAGTCACTACTTCCTGCCTAACCATCGGAAACCTGGCGCTGATAGGAACCCCATTCCTAGCCGGATTCTACTCAAAAGACCTCATCATCGAAAGCTTAAACACATCATACCTAAATACTTGAGCCCTACTCCTAACCCTTATAGCCACAGCATTCACCGCAACCTACAGCATCCGCATAACCATCCTAGTCCAAGCTGGACAAACCCGAATCCCCCCAATAGTATCAATAAACGAAAACAACCCACTAATCACCGCCCCCCTAACCCGACTCGCCCTAGGCAGCATTACAGCAGGAATAATCATTACCTCTTTCATCACACCAACCAAAACCCCCCCAATAACCATACCCCTTATCACCAAAACCGCTGCCATCCTCATAACAATCCTAGGAATCATCCTAGGCCCCTCATGTACAGGGCCACACCCCTCTAACGGTGCAAGCTTACATAGAAACATTATTAACAGACCTAGACAGATACAAAAACCCCTACAAGACCACGTATTAACTAACCCTGTTAACCCGACTCAGGAGCGCCTATAAGAGCGATTAAAATCTGTGAAAGGAACTCGGCAAATTAATAAGGCCCGACTGTTTACCAAAAACATAGCCTTCAGCAAATTAAACAAGTATTGAAGGTGATGCCTGCCCGGTGACTTAGGTTTAACGGCCGCGGTATCCTAACCGTGCAAAGGTAGCGCAATCAATTGTCCCATAAATCGAGACTTGTATGAATGGCTAAACGAGGTCTTAACTGTCTCTCACAGATAATCAGTGAAATTGATCTCCCCGTGCAAAAGCGGGGATGTGAACATAAGACGAGAAGACCCTGTGGAACTTAAAAATCAACGACCACCGCGAATCCTCAATCAACCCCACTGGGGCCACTACCATCGCAGAGCCTGGTCGATATTTTTCGGTTGGGGCGACCTTGGAGGAGAACAAATCCTCCAAAAACAAGACCATACCTCTTTACCTAGAGCTACCCCTCAAAGTGCTAACAGTGACCAGACCCAATATAATTGATTAATGGACCAAGCTACCCCAGGGATAACAGCGCAATCCCCCTCAAGAGCCCATATCGACAGGGGGGTTTACGACCTCGATGTTGGATCAGGACATCCTAATGGTGCAGCCGCTATTAAGGGTTCGTTTGTTCAACGATTAACAGTCCTACGTGATCTGAGTTCAGACCGGAGCAATCCAGGTCGGTTTCTATCTATGACACACTCTCCCCAGTACGAAAGGACCGGGAAAGTGGGGCCAATACCACAAGCACGCCCCCCCCCCTCTAAGCAGTGAAACCAACTAAACCGTGAAGAGGGCCTTCCCCCACCACTTTCAATCCTAGAAAAGGACCAGCTAGAGTGGCAGAGCCCGGCAAGTGCAGAAGGCTTAAGCCCTTTCCCCAGAGGTTCAAATCCTCTCCCTAGCTTCACCCATGATTCAAATAACAACACTAAGCTGCCTCGTTATATCCCTCCTATACATCATCCCAATCCTGATTGCCGTAGCCTTCCTAACCCTAGTAGAACGGAAAATCCTAAGCTACATACAATCCCGCAAAGGCCCTAACGTTGTCGGGCCTTTTGGCCTACTTCAACCATTTGCGGACGGACTGAAACTATTTACCAAAGAGCCCATCCGACCCTCTACCTCTTCCCCACTTCTATTCATTCTGATACCAATACTAGCCCTTGTCCTAGCCCTCACCACTTGAGCACCACTACCACTCCCATTTCCCCTAGCAGATCTAAACCTCGGAGTTCTCTTCCTAATAGCCATGTCAAGCCTAGCCGTCTACTCAGTCCTATGATCAGGCTGAGCCTCGAACTCAAAATACGCACTAATCGGAGCCCTACGGGCAGTAGCACAGACCATTTCATACGAAGTGACACTGGCCATAATCCTGCTATCAATAATCATACTAAGCGGAAGCTACACACTCAGCTCCTTTGCCATCGCACAGGAGCCTCTATACTTCATTTTCTCCTCATGACCCCTAGCAATAATATGATACGTATCCACCCTAGCAGAGACAAACCGAGCTCCTTTTGACCTCACAGAGGGTGAATCTGAGCTAGTCTCAGGGTTTAACGTTGAATACGCCGCAGGACCCTTCGCCTTATTCTTCCTAGCTGAATATGCGAACATTATGCTAATAAATACACTTACAGCCATCATATTCCTAAACCCAAGCGCCCTAGGGCCACCCACAGAACTATTCCCCGTCATCCTAGCCACAAAAGTCCTCCTACTATCTTCTGGTTTCTTATGGGTCCGAGCTTCATACCCACGATTCCGATATGACCAACTAATGCACCTACTATGAAAAAACTTCCTACCCCTCACACTAGCTCTGTGCCTCTGACACATCAGCATACCTATCTGCTATGCAGGCCTACCTCCTTACATAAGGAAATGTGCCTGAACTACAAAGGGTCACTATGATAAAGTGAACATAGAGGTATAACAGCCCTCTCATTTCCTGTTGACCTTAGAAAAGTAGGAATTGAACCCACACAAGAGAAATCAAAATTCTCCATACTTCCCTTATATTATTTTCTAGTAGAGTCAGCTAATCAAGCTATCGGGCCCATACCCCGAAAATGATGGTTTAACCCCCTCCTCTACTAATGAACCCTTACGCGACCCCAATCATAACCTTCAGCCTCATCTTGGGCACCACAATCACAATTTCCAGCAACCACTGAGTTCTGGCCTGGACAGGACTGGAGATCAACGCACTAGCCATCATTCCCCTAATTGCCAAATCCCACCACCCACGAGCAGTAGAAGCCGCAACGAAATACTTCCTAACCCAAGCAGCTGCTTCCGCCCTGGTCCTATTCTCTAGCATAACCAATGCCTGAGTCACCGGCCAATGAGACATCACACAAATAAACCACCCAACCTCCTGTCTACTACTGACAGCAGCAATCGCTATTAAACTGGGCCTAGTGCCATTTCACTTCTGATTCCCAGAAGTACTACAAGGATCGCCACTAATAACAGCCCTGCTACTCTCGACCCTCATAAAATTCCCCCCACTAACCCTGCTCCTACTAACATCCAAATCCCTCGACCCAGCTCTACTCACCGCCATGGCCCTAGCCTCAACAGCACTAGGAGGCTGAATAGGACTGAACCAAACACAAACACGCAAAATCCTAGCCTTCTCGTCCATCTCCCACTTAGGCTGAATCGCCATCATCCTAGTTTACAGCCCCAAATTGGCCTTACTTACCTTCTACCTATACACAATCATAACATCAGCCGTATTCCTAGCCCTTAACAAAATCAAAGCCCTTAACCTATCCATGATCACAACCTCATGAACAAAAACCCCAGTGCTAAACGCCACCCTAATACTAGTACTTTTATCCCTAGCAGGCCTCCCCCCATTAACAGGCTTTATACCAAAGTGACTTATCATCCAAGAACTAACTAAACAGGAAATAACACCAGCAGCCATGGCAATTGCCATGCTATCACTGCTCAGCCTCTTCTTCTACCTACGCCTCGCATACCACTCAACAATTACCCTTCCCCCCAACTCCTCTAACCACATAAAACAATGATACACTAGCAAAGCCCCAAGCACACCTACTGCGGTCCTTGCCTCACTATCAATCCTCTTACTTCCCCTGTCCCCAATAATACATGCCATTGTCTAGAAACTTAGGATAACACCCCAAACCGAAGGCCTTCAAAGCCTTAAATAAGAGTTAAACCCTCTTAGTTTCTGCACATTAAGACTTACAGAATATTAACCTGTATCTTCTGAATGCAAGTCAGACGCTTTAATTAAGCTAAAGCCTCCCTAGACAGATGGGCTTCGATCCCACAAAACTCTAGTTAACAGCTAAATGCCTAAACCAATTGGCTTCTGCCTACAAAGACCCTGACGCACCCTAGTGCGCATCGATGAGCTTGCAACTCAACATGAATTTCACTACAGAGCCGATAAGAAGAGGAATTAAACCTCTGTAAAAAGGACTACAGCCTAACGCTTCAACACTCAGCCATCTTACCCGTCACCTTCATCAACCGATGACTATTTTCCACTAACCATAAGGATATTGGCACCCTGTACCTCATCTTCGGGGCATGAGCAGGAATAGTCGGCACCGCACTCAGCCTATTAATCCGCGCAGAACTAGGACAACCAGGAACTCTCCTAGGCGACGACCAAATTTACAATGTAATCGTTACCGCTCACGCCTTTGTAATAAGCTTCTTTATAGTCATACCCATCATGATCGGAGGATTCGGCAACTGATTAGTCCCCCTCATAATCGGTGCCCCCGACATAGCATTCCCGCGAATAAACAACATAAGCTTTTGACTCCTCCCCCCATCATTCCTCCTCCTACTAGCCTCATCCACTGTAGAAGCTGGCGCCGGCACAGGCTGAACTGTCTACCCTCCCCTAGCAGGTAACCTTGCCCACGCCGGAGCTTCAGTAGACCTGGCTATCTTCTCACTCCACTTAGCCGGTATCTCCTCCATCCTTGGGGCCATCAACTTTATCACCACAGCCATCAACATAAAACCCCCCGCACTCTCACAATACCAAACCCCACTATTTGTCTGATCCGTACTAATTACCGCCATCCTACTCCTTCTATCACTCCCCGTACTCGCCGCCGGTATTACAATATTACTAACTGATCGAAACCTAAACACCACATTCTTCGACCCCGCTGGAGGAGGAGACCCAATCCTGTACCAACACCTATTCTGATTCTTCGGACACCCAGAAGTCTATATTCTGATCCTACCGGGGTTCGGAATCATCTCACACGTAGTCACGTACTACTCAGGCAAAAAGGAGCCCTTCGGCTACATGGGAATAGTCTGAGCCATACTATCCATCGGCTTCCTAGGATTCATCGTCTGAGCTCACCACATGTTTACAGTAGGAATAGACGTTGATACCCGAGCCTACTTTACATCAGCCACTATAATCATTGCCATCCCTACCGGAATCAAAGTATTTAGCTGACTAGCCACCCTGCACGGAGGAACAATCAAATGAGACCCCCCCAATACTATGAGCTCTAGGATTTATCTTCCTATTTACCATCGGAGGATTAACAGGAATCGTTCTTGCAAACTCTTCCCTAGACATCGCCCTGCACGACACGTACTACGTAGTTGCCCACTTCCACTACGTCCTATCCATAGGCGCCGTCTTTGCCATTCTAGCAGGATTTACTCACTGATTCCCACTACTCACTGGGTTTACCCTACACCAAACATGAGCAAAAGCCCACTTCGGGGTAATATTTACAGGAGTAAACCTAACGTTCTTCCCCCAGCACTTCCTAGGCCTAGCAGGAATACCCCGACGATACTCGGACTATCCCGACGCCTACACACTATGAAACACCATTTCCTCCATCGGCTCCCTAATCTCAATAGTAGCCGTAATCATACTAATATTCATCATCTGAGAAGCCTTTTCGGCCAAACGAAAAGTCCTACAACCAGAACTAACTACCACAAACGTTGAATGAATCCACGGCTGCCCTCCCCCATACCATACTTTCGAGGAACCGGCCTTCGTCCAGGTACAAGAAAGGAAGGAATCGAACCCTCACATGCTGGTTTCAAGCCAACTGCATTCACCGCTCATGCTTCTTTCTTATGAGACGTTAGTAAACCAATTACATAGCCTTGTCAAGACTAAATCACAGGTAAAAATCCTGTACATCTCATGTGGCCAACCACTCCCAACTAGGATTCCAAGACGCCTCATCACCCATCATAGAAGAACTCGTTGAATTCCACGACCACGCCCTAATCGTTGCCCTAGCTATCTGCAGCCTAGTTCTCTACCTTTTAGCCCACATACTAACAGAAAAACTCTCGTCCAATGCTGTAGACGCCCAAGAAGTAGAGCTGATCTGGACAATCCTACCTGCTATCGTCCTGGTACTCCTCGCCCTCCCATCCCTACAAATCCTCTACATAATGGACAAAATCGACGAACCAGACCTCACCCTAAAAGCCATCGGCCACCAATGATACTGAAGCTACGAATACACAGACTTCAAAGACCTATCATTCGACTCCTACATAGTGCCCACCCCAGACTTACCCAACGGCCACTTCCGACTGCTAGAAGTTGACCACCGCGTAGTTATCCCAATAGAATCCCCCATCCGCGTGATCATTGCTGCAGGAGACGTACTCCACTCCTGAGCAGTCCCAACGCTCGGAGTTAAAACAGACGCAATCCCAGGCCGACTAAACCAAACTTCATTCATTACCACCCGGCCTGGGATTTTTTACGGACAATGCTCAGAAATTTGCGGGGCTAATCACAGCTACATACCCATTGTAGTAGAATCAACCCCACTCCCACATTTCGAGGCCTGATCGTCCCTTCTATCATCATCCTAATCATTAAGAAGCTATGCAACAGCACTAGCCTTTTAAGCTAGCCAAAGAGGGACTTCCCCCTCCTTAATGATATGCCACAGCTTAACCCCGCACCATGATTTTCAATCATAATTATAACCTGATTAACCCTAGCACTCCTCATCCAACCAAAACTACTAGCCTTCACCACAACCAACCCCCCATCAAATAAGACCTCCCTCACTACCAAACCCACACCATGATCCTGACCATGAACCTAAGCTTCTTTGACCAATTTTCCAGCCCCAATCTATTTGGCATCCCCTTAATCCTACTATCCCTACTCTTCCCAGCCCTACTATTCCCGTCCCCAAACAACCGATGAATCAACAACCGCCTTTCTACTATCCAAACATGACTCCTTCACCTAATCACAAAACAACTAATAGTCCCACTCAACAAAAATGGCCACAAATGAGCCATAATATTTACATCCCTAATAATCATACTTCTTACAATCAACCTTCTAGGCCTCCTTCCATATACATTCACCCCAACCACCCAACTATCTATGAACATAGCCCTAGCCTTCCCACTATGGCTCGCCACACTACTAACAGGCCTACGAAACCAACCATCAGCCTCTTTAGCCCACCTATTACCCGAAGGTACCCCTACACCCCTAATCCCCGCACTAATCCTGATCGAAACAACCAGCCTACTAATCCGCCCCCTAGCCCTCGGAGTCCGCCTTACAGCCAACCTTACAGCAGGACACTTACTCATCCAACTCATCTCTACAGCCTCCATTGCATTAATACCCACCCTTCCTGCAGTATCCATCCTAACAATAATCATCCTACTACTCCTAACCATCCTAGAAGTAGCAGTAGCCATAATCCAGGCCTACGTCTTCGTGCTCCTTCTAAGCCTATACTTACAAGAAAACATCTAATGGCACACCAAGCACACTCATACCACATAGTTGACCCAAGCCCTTGACCAATCTTCGGGGCAGCCGCCGCCCTACTCACAACCTCAGGATTAATCATGTGATTCCACTACAACTCATCCATACTACTAACCCTAGGCCTCATCTCAATACTCCTAGTAATACTCCAATGATGACGAGACATTGTACGAGAAAGCACCTTCCAAGGCCATCACACTCCCACAGTCCAAAAAGGCCTACGATACGGCATAATCCTTTTCATCACATCCGAAGCATTCTTCTTCTTAGGGTTCTTCTGAGCGTTCTTCCACTCGAGCCTGGCCCCAACCCCAGAACTAGGAGGCCAATGACCCCCAACAGGAATTAAACCACTCAACCCGATAGAAGTCCCCCTACTAAACACAGCCATCCTACTAGCCTCAGGCGTTACCGTAACGTGAGCCCATCACAGCATCACAGAAGGAAACCGAAAACACGCCATCCACGCCCTAACCCTAACGATCCTCTTGGGATTCTACTTCACAGCCCTACAAGCAATAGAATACCACGAAGCCCCATTCTCAATCGCTGATAGCGTCTACGGATCTACCTTCTTCGTTGCCACTGGATTCCACGGACTCCACGTAATCATCGGATCCTCCTTCCTGACCGTCTGCCTCTTCCGACTGATCAAGTTCCACTTTACATCAGACCACCACTTCGGATTCGAGGCAGCAGCCTGATACTGACACTTCGTAGACGTCATCTGACTATTCCTCTACATAACCATCTACTGATGAGGATCTTGCTCTTCTAGTATATTAATTACAATTGACTTCCAATCTCTAGAATCTGGTATAAACCCAGAGGAGAGCAATGAACGCACTCATGTTCATATTCGCCCTATCATCAATCCTAAGCGCCGCCCTAACCGCATTAAACTTCTGACTCGCCCAAATAAACCCCGACTCAGAGAAACTCTCACCGTACGAATGTGGATTCGACCCACTTGGATCTGCTCGATTACCATTCTCAGTCCGATTCTTCCTCAGTAGCCATCCTGTTCGTCCTATTCGACCTAGAAATCGCCCTCCTACTCCCCCTGCCATGAGCCGTCCAACTCCAATCCCCCCTAATGACCCTCACCTGAACTGTAGTGATCCTCCTTCTCCTAACACTCGGACTGGCCTACGAGTGAATTCAAGGGGGCCTAGAATGAGCAGAATAACAGGAAGTTAGTCTAACCAAAAAGATAGCTGGTTTCGACCCAGCAGATTACAGCCAACCCTGTAACTTTCTTATGTCGCCCCTACATTTAAGCTTCTACTCAGCCTTCATTTTCAGCGGACTAGGGCTAGCCTTCCACCGAACCCACCTAGTATCCGCCCTACTATGCCTTGAAAGCATAATATTATCGATATTCGTAGGCCTATCAATATGATCCATCGAAAACCAAGTCTCCTCATTCACCATGGTACCAATTCTCATGCTAACCTTCTCAGCGTGTGAGGCGGGCACAGGCCTGGCCATCCTAGTAGCCTCCACCCGCACACATGGCTCTGACCATCTACACAACCTAAACCTCCTGCAATGCTAAAAATCATCCTACCCACAATCATACTTCTTCCAACAGCCCTGCTGTCTCCACCAAAATTTCTATGGACTAACACCACCTTATACAGCCTCCTAATCGCTGCCCTAAGCCTACAGTGATTAATCCCAACCTACTACCCCTACAAATTTTTATCCAACTGAACAGGAATTGACCAAATCTCATCCCCCCTCCTAGTACTATCCTGCTGACTACTCCCACTCATAATCATAGCAAGCCAAAACCACCTGCAACAAGAACCCCTACAACGCAAACGAATCTTTATCTCAACCTTAGTCGCAGTCCAGCCATTCATCCTACTAGCCTTTTCCACCACAGAACTAGCACTATTTTACATCTCATTTGAAGCAACCCTCATTCCCACCCTAATCTTAATCACCCGATGGGGGAACCAACCAGAACGCCTAAGCGCTGGCATCTACCTGCTATTCTACACGCCAGTAAGCTCTCTACCCCTGCTAATCACAATCATACACCTATACGTGAAAATTGGCACCCTGCACCTGCCAACCCTACAACTAACCCACCCAACCCTATCCACCTCATGGACAGGAATACTATCAGGTCTAGCACTGCTCATAGCATTCATAGTAAAAGCCCCACTATACGGCCTACACCTCTGACTGCCAAAAGCCCACGTAGAAGCACCCATCGCAGGCTCAATACTCCTCGCCGCCCTACTACTAAAGCTAGGAGGATACGGAATTATACGAGTCACTCTATTTATGGGCCCACTGTCCAACCTCCTGCACTACCCCTTCCTAACCCTGGCCCTATGAGGCGCCCTAATGACTAGCTCAATCTGCCTACGACAGACAGACCTAAAATCACTAATCGCTTATTCATCCGTTAGCCACATAGGCCTAGTTATCGCCGCAGGAATAATCCAAACCCACTGATCATTCTCAGGGGCAATGATCCTAATAATTTCCCATGGACTAACTTCCTCCATACTATTCTGCCTAGCCAACACAAACTATGAACGTACGCACAGCCGAATTCTACTACTCACACGAGGCCTACAACCTCTCCTACCACTCATAGCTACCTGATGATTGCTGGCCAATCTAACAAACATAGCCTTACCCCCAACAACAAACCTCATAGCAGAGCTAACCATTATAATCACCTTATTCAACTGATCTGCCTTCACGATCATCCTAACAGGAATCGCAACCCTACTAACCGCCTCCTACACCTTATTCATACTACTAATGACCCAACGAGGCTCAATCCCCTCCCACATCACATCTATGCAAAACTCAACCACGCGAGAACACCTGCTCATAACACTCCACATTATCCCAATATTCCTCCTAATCCTCAAACCCGAACTGATCTCTGGAATCCCCTCATGCAAGTATAGTTTAAACCAAACATTAGACTGTGATTCTAAGAATAGAAGTTCAAACCTTCTTACCTGCCGAGGGGAGGGTTTAACCAACAAGAGCTGCTAACTCTTACATCTGAGCCTAAAACCTCAGCCCCCTTACTTTTAAAGGATAACAGCAATCCACTGGTCTTAGGAACCACCCATCTTGGTGCAAATCCAAGTAAAAGTAGTGAACCCCACACTACTAATCAACTCCCTCACACTACTCACGCTGACAATCCTCCTAACCCCAATCATCCTGCCATTTCTATTTAAAAACTTTAAAAACACCCCACAAGCCACCACCCGCGCTGTTAAAACCGCATTCCTAATTAGCCTAGCCCCTACAACCGCATTCATCTACTCGGGAGTAGAATCTGTCACCTGCCACTGGGAGTGAAAATTCATTATAAACTTTAAAATCCCCCTGAGCCTAAAAATAGACCAATACTCAATAACATTTCTTCCAATCGCCCTATTTGTAACATGATCAATCCTACAATTCGCCATATGATACATGGCCTCAGAGCCATACGTAACAAAATTTTTCACCTACCTACTGACATTCCTAGTCGCCATACTCCTCCTAACAACCGCAAACAACATATTCCTCCTATTCGTAGGCTGGGAAGGAGTACGAATCATGTCCTTCCTTCTCATCGGCTGATGACAAGGCCGAGCAGATGCCAACACCGCCGCCCTACGAGCCGTAATCTACAACCGAATCGGAGACATCGGACTGATCCTGAGCATAGCATGACTAGCTTCAACATTCAACACCTGAGAGATCCAACAAGCCGTACACCCCCACCAAACCCCAATCCTCCCCCTCATAGGATTAATCCTCGCAGCCGCAGGAAAATCCGCCCAATTTGGACTCCACCCATGACTGCCCGCAGCAATAGAAGGCCCCACCCCAGTATCAGCCCTACTGCACTCCAGTACCATAGTAGTAGCCGGAATCTTCCTGCTCATCCGCATGCACCCCCTGCTAGCCACCAACCAGACAGCCCTAACTGCCTGCCTATGCCTAGGTGCTCTATCAACCCTATTCGCTGCCACATGCGCCCTAACCCAAAATGACATCAAAAAAATCATTGCTTTCTCAACATCCAGCCAACTAGGACTAATAATAGTCACTATCGGACTAAACCTCCCACAACTAGCCTTCCTACACATCTCAACCCATGCCTTCTTTAAAGCCATACTATTCCTATGCTCAGGGTCTATCATCCACAACCTAAACGGAGAACAAGATATCCGAAAGATAGGAGGCCTACAGAAAATACTCCCAGTCACTACTTCCTGCCTAACCATCGGAAACCTGGCGCTGATAGGAACCCCATTCCTAGCCGGATTCTACTCAAAAGACCTCATCATCGAAAGCTTAAACACATCATACCTAAATACTTGAGCCCTACTCCTAACCCTTATAGCCACAGCATTCACCGCAACCTACAGCATCCGCATAACCATCCTAGTCCAAGCTGGACAAACCCGAATCCCCCCAATAGTATCAATAAACGAAAACAACCCACTAATCACCGCCCCCCTAACCCGACTCGCCCTAGGCAGCATTACAGCAGGAATAATCATTACCTCTTTCATCACACCAACCAAAACCCCCCCAATAACCATACCCCTTATCACCAAAACCGCTGCCATCCTCATAACAATCCTAGGAATCATCCTAGGCCCCTCATGTACAGGGCCACACCCCTCTAACGGTGCAAGCTTACATAGAAACATTATTAACAGACCTAGACAGATACAAAAACCCCTACAAGACCACGTATTAACTAACCCTGTTAACCCGACTCAGGAGCGCCTATAAGAGCGATTAAAATCTGTGAAAGGAACTCGGCAAATTAATAAGGCCCGACTGTTTACCAAAAACATAGCCTTCAGCAAATTAAACAAGTATTGAAGGTGATGCCTGCCCGGTGACTTAGGTTTAACGGCCGCGGTATCCTAACCGTGCAAAGGTAGCGCAATCAATTGTCCCATAAATCGAGACTTGTATGAATGGCTAAACGAGGTCTTAACTGTCTCTCACAGATAATCAGTGAAATTGATCTCCCCGTGCAAAAGCGGGGATGTGAACATAAGACGAGAAGACCCTGTGGAACTTAAAAATCAACGACCACCGCGAATCCTCAATCAACCCCACTGGGGCCACTACCATCGCAGAGCCTGGTCGATATTTTTCGGTTGGGGCGACCTTGGAGGAGAACAAATCCTCCAAAAACAAGACCATACCTCTTTACCTAGAGCTACCCCTCAAAGTGCTAACAGTGACCAGACCCAATATAATTGATTAATGGACCAAGCTACCCCAGGGATAACAGCGCAATCCCCCTCAAGAGCCCATATCGACAGGGGGGTTTACGACCTCGATGTTGGATCAGGACATCCTAATGGTGCAGCCGCTATTAAGGGTTCGTTTGTTCAACGATTAACAGTCCTACGTGATCTGAGTTCAGACCGGAGCAATCCAGGTCGGTTTCTATCTATGACACACTCTCCCCAGTACGAAAGGACCGGGAAAGTGGGGCCAATACCACAAGCACGCCCCCCCCCCTCTAAGCAGTGAAACCAACTAAACCGTGAAGAGGGCCTTCCCCCACCACTTTCAATCCTAGAAAAGGACCAGCTAGAGTGGCAGAGCCCGGCAAGTGCAGAAGGCTTAAGCCCTTTCCCCAGAGGTTCAAATCCTCTCCCTAGCTTCACCCATGATTCAAATAACAACACTAAGCTGCCTCGTTATATCCCTCCTATACATCATCCCAATCCTGATTGCCGTAGCCTTCCTAACCCTAGTAGAACGGAAAATCCTAAGCTACATACAATCCCGCAAAGGCCCTAACGTTGTCGGGCCTTTTGGCCTACTTCAACCATTTGCGGACGGACTGAAACTATTTACCAAAGAGCCCATCCGACCCTCTACCTCTTCCCCACTTCTATTCATTCTGATACCAATACTAGCCCTTGTCCTAGCCCTCACCACTTGAGCACCACTACCACTCCCATTTCCCCTAGCAGATCTAAACCTCGGAGTTCTCTTCCTAATAGCCATGTCAAGCCTAGCCGTCTACTCAGTCCTATGATCAGGCTGAGCCTCGAACTCAAAATACGCACTAATCGGAGCCTTACGGGCAGTAGCACAGACCATTTCATACGAAGTGACACTGGCCATAATCCTGCTATCAATAATCATACTAAGCGGAAGCTACACACTCAGCTCCTTTGCCATCGCACAGGAGCCTCTATACTTCATTTTCTCCTCATGACCCCTAGCAATAATATGATACGTATCCACCCTAGCAGAGACAAACCGAGCTCCTTTTGACCTCACAGAGGGTGAATCTGAGCTAGTCTCAGGGTTTAACGTTGAATACGCCGCAGGACCCTTCGCCTTATTCTTCCTAGCTGAATATGCGAACATTATGCTAATAAATACACTTACAGCCATCATATTCCTAAACCCAAGCGCCCTAGGGCCACCCACAGAACTATTCCCCGTCATCCTAGCCACAAAAGTCCTCCTACTATCTTCTGGTTTCTTATGGGTCCGAGCTTCATACCCACGATTCCGATATGACCAACTAATGCACCTACTATGAAAAAACTTCCTACCCCTCACACTAGCTCTGTGCCTCTGACACATCAGCATACCTATCTGCTATGCAGGCCTACCTCCTTACATAAGGAAATGTGCCTGAACTACAAAGGGTCACTATGATAAAGTGAACATAGAGGTATAACAGCCCTCTCATTTCCTGTTGACCTTAGAAAAGTAGGAATTGAACCCACACAAGAGAAATCAAAATTCTCCATACTTCCCTTATATTATTTTCTAGTAGAGTCAGCTAATCAAGCTATCGGGCCCATACCCCGAAAATGATGGTTTAACCCCCTCCTCTACTAATGAACCCTTACGCGACCCCAATCATAACCTTCAGCCTCATCTTGGGCACCACAATCACAATTTCCAGCAACCACTGAGTTCTGGCCTGGACAGGACTGGAGATCAACGCACTAGCCATCATTCCCCTAATTGCCAAATCCCACCACCCACGAGCAGTAGAAGCCGCAACGAAATACTTCCTAACCCAAGCAGCTGCTTCCGCCCTGGTCCTATTCTCTAGCATAACCAATGCCTGAGTCACCGGCCAATGAGACATCACACAAATAAACCACCCAACCTCCTGTCTACTACTGACAGCAGCAATCGCTATTAAACTGGGCCTAGTGCCATTTCACTTCTGATTCCCAGAAGTACTACAAGGATCGCCACTAATAACAGCCCTGCTACTCTCGACCCTCATAAAATTCCCCCCACTAACCCTGCTCCTACTAACATCCAAATCCCTCGACCCAGCTCTACTCACCGCCATGGCCCTAGCCTCAACAGCACTAGGAGGCTGAATAGGACTGAACCAAACACAAACACGCAAAATCCTAGCCTTCTCGTCCATCTCCCACTTAGGCTGAATCGCCATCATCCTAGTTTACAGCCCCAAATTGGCCTTACTTACCTTCTACCTATACACAATCATAACATCAGCCGTATTCCTAGCCCTTAACAAAATCAAAGCCCTTAACCTATCCATGATCACAACCTCATGAACAAAAACCCCAGTGCTAAACGCCACCCTAATACTAGTACTTTTATCCCTAGCAGGCCTCCCCCCATTAACAGGCTTTATACCAAAGTGACTTATCATCCAAGAACTAACTAAACAGGAAATAACACCAGCAGCCATGGCAATTGCCATGCTATCACTGCTCAGCCTCTTCTTCTACCTACGCCTCGCATACCACTCAACAATTACCCTTCCCCCCAACTCCTCTAACCACATAAAACAATGATACACTAGCAAAGCCCCAAGCACACCTACTGCGGTCCTTGCCTCACTATCAATCCTCTTACTTCCCCTGTCCCCAATAATACATGCCATTGTCTAGAAACTTAGGATAACACCCCAAACCGAAGGCCTTCAAAGCCTTAAATAAGAGTTAAACCCTCTTAGTTTCTGCACATTAAGACTTACAGAATATTAACCTGTATCTTCTGAATGCAAGTCAGACGCTTTAATTAAGCTAAAGCCTCCCTAGACAGATGGGCTTCGATCCCACAAAACTCTAGTTAACAGCTAAATGCCTAAACCAATTGGCTTCTGCCTACAAAGACCCTGACGCACCCTAGTGCGCATCGATGAGCTTGCAACTCAACATGAATTTCACTACAGAGCCGATAAGAAGAGGAATTAAACCTCTGTAAAAAGGACTACAGCCTAACGCTTCAACACTCAGCCATCTTACCCGTCACCTTCATCAACCGATGACTATTTTCCACTAACCATAAGGATATTGGCACCCTGTACCTCATCTTCGGGGCATGAGCAGGAATAGTCGGCACCGCACTCAGCCTATTAATCCGCGCAGAACTAGGACAACCAGGAACTCTCCTAGGCGACGACCAAATTTACAATGTAATCGTTACCGCTCACGCCTTTGTAATAAGCTTCTTTATAGTCATACCCATCATGATCGGAGGATTCGGCAACTGATTAGTCCCCCTCATAATCGGTGCCCCCGACATAGCATTCCCGCGAATAAACAACATAAGCTTTTGACTCCTCCCCCCATCATTCCTCCTCCTACTAGCCTCATCCACTGTAGAAGCTGGCGCCGGCACAGGCTGAACTGTCTACCCTCCCCTAGCAGGTAACCTTGCCCACGCCGGAGCTTCAGTAGACCTGGCTATCTTCTCACTCCACTTAGCCGGTATCTCCTCCATCCTTGGGGCCATCAACTTTATCACCACAGCCATCAACATAAAACCCCCCGCACTCTCACAATACCAAACCCCACTATTTGTCTGATCCGTACTAATTACCGCCATCCTACTCCTTCTATCACTCCCCGTACTCGCCGCCGGTATTACAATATTACTAACTGATCGAAACCTAAACACCACATTCTTCGACCCCGCTGGAGGAGGAGACCCAATCCTGTACCAACACCTATTCTGATTCTTCGGACACCCAGAAGTCTATATTCTGATCCTACCGGGGTTCGGAATCATCTCACACGTAGTCACGTACTACTCAGGCAAAAAGGAGCCCTTCGGCTACATGGGAATAGTCTGAGCCATACTATCCATCGGCTTCCTAGGATTCATCGTCTGAGCTCACCACATGTTTACAGTAGGAATAGACGTTGATACCCGAGCCTACTTTACATCAGCCACTATAATCATTGCCATCCCTACCGGAATCAAAGTATTTAGCTGACTAGCCACCCTGCACGGAGGAACAATCAAATGAGACCCCCCCAATACTATGAGCTCTAGGATTTATCTTCCTATTTACCATCGGAGGATTAACAGGAATCGTTCTTGCAAACTCTTCCCTAGACATCGCCCTGCACGACACGTACTACGTAGTTGCCCACTTCCACTACGTCCTATCCATAGGCGCCGTCTTTGCCATTCTAGCAGGATTTACTCACTGATTCCCACTACTCACTGGGTTTACCCTACACCAAACATGAGCAAAAGCCCACTTCGGGGTAATATTTACAGGAGTAAACCTAACGTTCTTCCCCCAGCACTTCCTAGGCCTAGCAGGAATACCCCGACGATACTCGGACTATCCCGACGCCTACACACTATGAAACACCATTTCCTCCATCGGCTCCCTAATCTCAATAGTAGCCGTAATCATACTAATATTCATCATCTGAGAAGCCTTTTCGGCCAAACGAAAAGTCCTACAACCAGAACTAACTACCACAAACGTTGAATGAATCCACGGCTGCCCTCCCCCATACCATACTTTCGAGGAACCGGCCTTCGTCCAGGTACAAGAAAGGAAGGAATCGAACCCTCACATGCTGGTTTCAAGCCAACTGCATTAACCGCTCATGCTTCTTTCTTATGAGACGTTAGTAAACCAATTACATAGCCTTGTCAAGACTAAATCACAGGTAAAAATCCTGTACATCTCATGTGGCCAACCACTCCCAACTAGGATTCCAAGACGCCTCATCACCCATCATAGAAGAACTCGTTGAATTCCACGACCACGCCCTAATCGTTGCCCTAGCTATCTGCAGCCTAGTTCTCTACCTTTTAGCCCACATACTAACAGAAAAACTCTCGTCCAATGCTGTAGACACCCAAGAAGTAGAGCTGATCTGGACAATCCTACCTGCTATCGTCCTGGTACTCCTCGCCCTCCCATCCCTACAAATCCTCTACATAATGGACAAAATCGATGAACCAGACCTCACCCTAAAAGCCATCGGCCACCAATGATACTGAAGCTACGAATACACAGACTTCAAAGACCTATCATTCGACTCCTACATAGTGCCCACCCCAGACTTACCCAACGGCCACTTCCGACTGCTAGAAGTTGACCACCGCGTAGTTATCCCAATAGAATCCCCCATCCGCGTGATCATTACTGCAGGAGACGTACTCCACTCCTGAGCAGTCCCAACGCTCGGAGTTAAAACAGACGCAATCCCAGGCCGACTAAACCAAACTTCATTCATTACCACCCGGCCTGGGACTTTTTACGGACAATGCTCAGAAATTTGCGGGGCTAATCACAGCTACATACCCATTGTAGTAGAATCAACCCCACTCCCACATTTCGAGGCCTGATCGTCCCTTCTATCATCATCCTAATCATTAAGAAGCTATGCAACAGCACTAGCCTTTTAAGCTAGCCAAAGAGGGACTTCCCCCTCCTTAATGATATGCCACAGCTTAACCCCGCACCATGATTTTCAATCATAATTATAACCTGATTAACCCTAGCACTCCTCATCCAACCAAAACTACTAGCCTTCACCACAACCAACCCCCCATCAAATAAGACCTCCCTCACTACCAAACCCACACCATGATCCTGACCATGAACCTAAGCTTCTTTGACCAATTTTCCAGCCCCAACCTATTTGGCATCCCCTTAATCCTACTATCCCTACTCTTCCCAGCCCTACTATTCCCGTCCCCAAACAACCGATGAATCAACAACCGCCTTTCTACTATCCAAACATGACTCCTTCACCTAATCACAAAACAACTAATAGTCCCACTCAACAAAAATGGCCACAAATGAGCCATAATATTTACATCCCTAATAATCATACTTCTTACAATCAACCTTCTAGGCCTCCTTCCATATACATTCACCCCAACCACCCAACTATCTATGAACATAGCCCTAGCCTTCCCACTATGGCTCGCCACACTACTAACAGGCCTACGAAACCAACCATCAGCCTCTTTAGCCCACCTATTACCCGAAGGTACCCCTACACCCCTAATCCCCGCACTAATCCTGATCGAAACAACCAGCCTACTAATCCGCCCCCTAGCCCTCGGAGTCCGCCTTACAGCCAACCTTACAGCAGGACACTTACTCATCCAACTCATCTCTACAGCCTCCATTGCATTAATACCCACCCTTCCTGCAGTATCCATCCTAACAATAATCATCCTACTACTCCTAACCATCCTAGAAGTAGCAGTAGCCATAATCCAGGCCTACGTCTTCGTGCTCCTTCTAAGCCTATACTTACAAGAAAACATCTAATGGCACACCAAGCACACTCATACCACATAGTTGACCCAAGCCCTTGACCAATCTTCGGGGCAGCCGCCGCCCTACTCACAACCTCAGGATTAATCATGTGATTCCACTACAACTCATCCATACTACTAACCCTAGGCCTCATCTCAATACTCCTAGTAATACTCCAATGATGACGAGACATTGTACGAGAAAGCACCTTCCAAGGCCATCACACTCCCACAGTCCAAAAAGGCCTACGATACGGCATAATCCTTTTCACCACATCCGAAGCATTCTTCTTCTTAGGGTTCTTCTGAGCGTTCTTCCACTCGAGCCTGGCCCCAACCCCAGAACTAGGAGGCCAATGACCCCCAACAGGAATTAAACCACTCAACCCGATAGAAGTCCCCCTACTAAACACAGCCATCCTACTAGCCTCAGGCGTTACCGTAACGTGAGCCCATCACAGCATCACAGAAGGAAACCGAAAACACGCCATCCACGCCCTAACCCTAACGATCCTCTTGGGATTCTACTTCACAGCCCTACAAGCAATAGAATACCACGAAGCCCCATTCTCAATCGCCGATAGCGTCTACGGATCTACCTTCTTCGTTGCCACTGGATTCCACGGACTCCACGTAATCATCGGATCCTCCTTCCTGACCGTCTGCCTCTTCCGACTGATCAAGTTCCACTTTACATCAGACCACCACTTCGGATTCGAGGCAGCAGCCTGATACTGACACTTCGTAGACGTCATCTGACTATTCCTCTACATAACCATCTACTGATGAGGATCTTGCTCTTCTAGTATATTAATTACAATTGACTTCCAATCTCTAGAATCTGGTATAAACCCAGAGGAGAGCAATGAACGCACTCATGTTCATATTCGCCCTATCATCAATCCTAAGCGCCGCCCTAACGGCATTAAACTTCTGACTCGCCCAAATAAACCCCGACTCAGAGAAACTCTCACCCTCTGCTTTTGGCAGTCAGAGGTGTAGGCCGTATAGTGGGGCTTTTACTATGAATGCTATGAGCAGTGCTAGACCTGATAGTATTCCTGTCCATGAGGTGGATAGGGTTGGGTGGGTTAGTTGTAGGGTTGGCAGGTGCAGGGTGCCAATTTTCACGTATAGGTGTATGATTGTGATTAGCAGGGGTAGAGAGCTTACTGGCGTGTAGAATAGCAGGTAGATGCCAGCGCTTAGGCGTTCTGGTTGGTTCCCCCATCGGGTGATTAAGATTAGGGTGGGAATGAGGGTTGCTTCAAATGAGATGTAAAATAGTGCTAGTTCTGTGGTGGAAAAGGCTAGTAGAATGAATGGCTGGACTGCGACTAAGGTTGAGATAAAGATTCGTTTGCGTTGTAGGGGTTCTTGTTGCAGGTGGTTTTGGCTTGCTATGATTATGAGTGGGAGTAGTCAGCAGGATAGTACTAGGAGGGGGGATGAGATTTGGTCAATTCCTGTTCAGTTGGATAAAAATTTGTAGGGGTAGTAGGTTGGGATTAATCACTGTAGGCTTAGGGCAGCGATTAGGAGGCTGTATAAGGTGGTGTTAGTCCATAGAAATTTTGGTGGAGACAGCAGGGCTGTTGGAAGAAGTATGATTGTGGGTAGGATGATTTTTAGCATTGCAGGAGGTTTAGGTTGTGTAGATGGTCGGAGCCATGTGTGCGGGTGGAGGCTACTAGGATGGCCAGGCCTGTGCCCGCCTCACACGCTGAGAAGGTTAGCATGAGAATTGGTACCATGGTGAATGAGGAGACTTGGTTTTCGATGGATCATATTGATAGGCCTACGAATATCGATAATATTATGCTTTCAAGGCATAGTAGGGCGGATACTAGGTGGGTTCGGTGGAAGGCTAGCCCTAGTCCGCTGAAAATGAAGGCTGAGTAGAAGCTTAAATGTAGGGGCGACATAAGAAAGTTACAGGGTTGGCTGTAATCTGCTGGGTCGAAACCAGCTATCTTTTTGGTTAGACTAACTTTCTGTTATTCTGCTCATTCTAGGCCCCCTTGAATTCACTCGTAGGCCAGTCCGAGTGTTAGGAGAAGGAGGATCACTACAGTTCAGGTGAGGGTCATTAGGGGGGATTGGAGTTGGACGGCTCATGGCAGGGGGAGTAGGAGGGCGATTTCTAGGTCGAATAGGACAAACAGGATGGCTACTGAGGAAGAATCGGACTGAGAATGGTAATCGAGCAGATCCAAGTGGGTCGAATCCACATTCGTACGGTGAGAGTTTCTCTGAGTCGGGGTTTATTTGGGCGAGTCAGAAGTTTAATGCGGTTAGGGCGGCGCTTAGGATTGATGATAGGGCGAATATGAACATGAGTGCGTTCATTGCTCTCCTCTGGGTTTATACCAGATTCTAGAGATTGGAAGTCAATTGTAATTAATATACTAGAAGAGCAAGATCCTCATCAGTAGATGGTTATGTAGAGGAATAGTCAGATGACGTCTACGAAGTGTCAGTATCAGGCTGCTGCCTCGAATCCGAAGTGGTGGTCTGATGTAAAGTGGAACTTGATCAGTCGGAAGAGGCAGACGGTCAGGAAGGAGGATCCGATGATTACGTGGAGTCCGTGGAATCCAGTGGCAACGAAGAAGGTAGATCCGTAGACGCTATCGGCGATTGAGAATGGGGCTTCGTGGTATTCTATTGCTTGTAGGGCTGTGAAGTAGAATCCCAAGAGGATCGTTAGGGTTAGGGCGTGGATGGCGTGTTTTCGGTTTCCTTCTGTGATGCTGTGATGGGCTCACGTTACGGTAACGCCTGAGGCTAGTAGGATGGCTGTGTTTAGTAGGGGGACTTCTATCGGGTTGAGTGGTTTAATTCCTGTTGGGGGTCATTGGCCTCCTAGTTCTGGGGTTGGGGCCAGGCTCGAGTGGAAGAACGCTCAGAAGAACCCTAAGAAGAAGAATGCTTCGGATGTGATGAAAAGGATTATGCCGTATCGTAGGCCTTTTTGGACTGTGGGAGTGTGATGGCCTTGGAAGGTGCTTTCTCGTACAATGTCTCGTCATCATTGGAGTATTACTAGGAGTATTGAGATGAGGCCTAGGGTTAGTAGTATGGATGAGTTGTAGTGGAATCACATGATTAATCCTGAGGTTGTGAGTAGGGCGGCGGCTGCCCCGAAGATTGGTCAAGGGCTTGGGTCAACTATGTGGTATGAGTGTGCTTGGTGTGCCATTAGATGTTTTCTTGTAAGTATAGGCTTAGAAGGAGCACGAAGACGTAGGCCTGGATTATGGCTACTGCTACTTCTAGGATGGTTAGGAGTAGTAGGATGATTATTGTTAGGATGGATACTGCAGGAAGGGTGGGTATTAATGCAATGGAGGCTGTAGAGATGAGTTGGATGAGTAAGTGTCCTGCTGTAAGGTTGGCTGTAAGGCGGACTCCGAGGGCTAGGGGGCGGATTAGTAGGCTGGTTGTTTCGATCAGGATTAGTGCGGGGATTAGGGGTGTAGGGGTACCTTCGGGTAATAGGTGGGCTAAAGAGGCTGATGGTTGGTTTCGTAGGCCTGTTAGTAGTGTGGCGAGCCATAGTGGGAAGGCTAGGGCTATGTTCATAGATAGTTGGGTGGTTGGGGTGAATGTATATGGAAGGAGGCCTAGAAGGTTGATTGTAAGAAGTATGATTATTAGGGATGTAAATATTATGGCTCATTTGTGGCCATTTTTGTTGAGTGGGACTATTAGTTGTTTTGTGATTAGGTGAAGGAGTCATGTTTGGATAGTAGAAAGGCGGTTGTTGATTCATCGGTTGTTTGGGGACGGGAATAGTAGGGCTGGGAAGAGTAGGGATAGTAGGATTAAGGGGATGCCAAATAGATTGGGGCTGGAAAATTGGTCAAAGAAGCTTAGGTTCATGGTCAGGATCATGGTGTGGGTTTGGTAGTGAGGGAGGTCTTATTTGATGGGGGGTTGGTTGTGGTGAAGGCTAGTAGTTTTGGTTGGATGAGGAGTGCTAGGGTTAATCAGGTTATAATTATGATTGAAAATCATGGTGTGGGGTTAAGCTGTGGCATATCATTAAGGAGGGGGAAGTCCCTCTTTGGCTAGCTTAAAAGGCTAGTGCTGTTGCATAGCTTCTTAATGATTAGGATGATGATAGAAGGGACGATCAGGCCTCGAAATGTGGGAGTGGGGTTGATTCTACTACAATGGGTATGTAGCTGTGATTAGCCCCGCAAATTTCTGAGCATTGTCCGTAAAAAGTCCCAGGCCGGGTGGTAATGAATGAAGTTTGGTTTAGTCGGCCTGGGATTGCGTCTGTTTTAACTCCGAGCGTTGGGACTGCTCAGGAGTGGAGTACGTCTCCTGCAGTAATGATCACGCGGATGGGGGATTCTATTGGGATAACTACGCGGTGGTCAACTTCTAGCAGTCGGAAGTGGCCGTTGGGTAAGTCTGGGGTGGGCACTATGTAGGAGTCGAATGATAGGTCTTTGAAGTCTGTGTATTCGTAGCTTCAGTATCATTGGTGGTCGATGGCTTTTAGGGTGAGGTCTGGTTCATCGATTTTGTCCATTATGTAGAGGATTTGTAGGGATGGGAGGGCGAGGAGTACCAGGACGATAGCAGGTAGGATTGTCCAGATCAGCTCTACTTCTTGGGCGTCTACAGCATTGGACGAGAGTTTTTCTGTTAGTATGTGGGCTAAAAGGTAGAGAACTAGGCTGCAGATAGCTAGGGCAACGATTAGGGCGTGGTCGTGGAATTCAACGAGTTCTTCTATGATGGGTGATGAGGCGTCTTGGAATCCTAGTTGGGAGTGGTTGGCCACATGAGATGTACAGGATTTTTACCTGTGATTTAGTCTTGACAAGGCTATGTAATTGGTTTACTAACGTCTCATAAGAAAGAAGCATGAGCGGTGAATGCAGTTGGCTTGAAACCAGCATGTGAGGGTTCGATTCCTTCCTTTCTTGTACTTGGACGAAGGCCGGTTCCTCGAAAGTATGGTATGGGGGAGGGCAGCCGTGGATTCATTCAACGTTTGTGGTAGTTAGTTCTGGTTGTAGGACTTTTCGTTTGGCCGAAAAGGCTTCTCAGATGATGAATATTAGTATGATTACGGCTACTATTGAGATTAGGGAGCCGATGGAGGAAATGGTGTTTCATAGTGTGTAGGCGTCGGGATAGTCCGAGTATCGTCGGGGTATTCCTGCTAGGCCTAGGAAGTGCTGGGGGAAGAACGTTAGGTTTACTCCTGTAAATATTACCCCGAAGTGGGCTTTTGCTCATGTTTGGTGTAGGGTAAACCCAGTGAGTAGTGGGAATCAGTGAGTAAATCCTGCTAGAATGGCAAAGACGGCGCCTATGGATAGGACGTAGTGGAAGTGGGCAACTACGTAGTACGTGTCGTGCAGGGCGATGTCTAGGGAAGAGTTTGCAAGAACGATTCCTGTTAATCCTCCGATGGTAAATAGGAAGATAAATCCTAGAGCTCATAGTATTGGGGGGGTCTCATTTGATTGTTCCTCCGTGCAGGGTGGCTAGTCAGCTAAATACTTTGATTCCGGTAGGGATGGCAATGATTATAGTGGCTGATGTAAAGTAGGCTCGGGTATCAACGTCTATTCCTACTGTAAACATGTGGTGAGCTCAGACGATGAATCCTAGGAAGCCGATGGATAGTATGGCTCAGACTATTCCCATGTAGCCGAAGGGCTCCTTTTTGCCTGAGTAGTACGTGACTACGTGTGAGATGATTCCGAACCCCGGTAGGATCAGAATATAGACTTCTGGGTGTCCGAAGAATCAGAATAGGTGTTGGTACAGGATTGGGTCTCCTCCTCCAGCGGGGTCGAAGAATGTGGTGTTTAGGTTTCGATCAGTTAGTAATATTGTAATACCGGCGGCGAGTACGGGGAGTGATAGAAGGAGTAGGATGGCGGTAATTAGTACGGATCAGACAAATAGTGGGGTTTGGTATTGTGAGAGTGCGGGGGGTTTTATGTTGATGGCTGTGGTGATAAAGTTGATGGCCCCAAGGATGGAGGAGATACCGGCTAAGTGGAGTGAGAAGATAGCCAGGTCTACTGAAGCTCCGGCGTGGGCAAGGTTACCTGCTAGGGGAGGGTAGACAGTTCAGCCTGTGCCGGCGCCAGCTTCTACAGTGGATGAGGCTAGTAGGAGGAGGAACGATGGGGGGAGGAGTCAAAAGCTTATGTTGTTTATTCGCGGGAATGCTATGTCGGGGGCACCGATTATGAGGGGGACTAATCAGTTGCCGAATCCTCCGATCATGATGGGTATGACTATAAAGAAGCTTATTACAAAGGCGTGAGCGGTAACGATTACATTGTAAATTTGGTCGTCGCCTAGGAGAGTTCCTGGTTGTCCTAGTTCTGCGCGGATTAATAGGCTGAGTGCGGTGCCGACTATTCCTGCTCATGCCCCGAAGATGAGGTACAGGGTGCCAATATCCTTATGGTTAGTGGAAAATAGTCATCGGTTGATGAAGGTGACGGGTAAGATGGCTGAGTGTTGAAGCGTTAGGCTGTAGTCCTTTTTACAGAGGTTTAATTCCTCTTCTTATCGGCTCTGTAGTGAAATTCATGTTGAGTTGCAAGCTCATCGATGCGCACTAGGGTGCGTCAGGGTCTTTGTAGGCAGAAGCCAATTGGTTTAGGCATTTAGCTGTTAACTAGAGTTTTGTGGGATCGAAGCCCATCTGTCTAGGGAGGCTTTAGCTTAATTAAAGCGTCTGACTTGCATTCAGAAGATACAGGTTAATATTCTGTAAGTCTTAATGTGCAGAAACTAAGAGGGTTTAACTCTTATTTAAGGCTTTGAAGGCCTTCGGTTTGGGGTGTTATCCTAAGTTTCTAGACAATGGCATGTATTATTGGGGACAGGGGAAGTAAGAGGATTGATAGTGAGGCAAGGACCGCAGTAGGTGTGCTTGGGGCTTTGCTAGTGTATCATTGTTTTATGTGGTTAGAGGAGTTGGGGGGAAGGGTAATTGTTGAGTGGTATGCGAGGCGTAGGTAGAAGAAGAGGCTGAGCAGTGATAGCATGGCAATTGCCATGGCTGCTGGTGTTATTTCCTGTTTAGTTAGTTCTTGGATGATAAGTCACTTTGGTATAAAGCCTGTTAATGGGGGGAGGCCTGCTAGGGATAAAAGTACTAGTATTAGGGTGGCGTTTAGCACTGGGGTTTTTGTTCATGAGGTTGTGATCATGGATAGGTTAAGGGCTTTGATTTTGTTAAGGGCTAGGAATACGGCTGATGTTATGATTGTGTATAGGTAGAAGGTAAGTAAGGCCAATTTGGGGCTGTAAACTAGGATGATGGCGATTCAGCCTAAGTGGGAGATGGACGAGAAGGCTAGGATTTTGCGTGTTTGTGTTTGGTTCAGTCCTATTCAGCCTCCTAGTGCTGTTGAGGCTAGGGCCATGGCGGTGAGTAGAGCTGGGTCGAGGGATTTGGATGTTAGTAGGAGCAGGGTTAGTGGGGGGAATTTTATGAGGGTCGAGAGTAGCAGGGCTGTTATTAGTGGCGATCCTTGTAGTACTTCTGGGAATCAGAAGTGAAATGGCACTAGGCCCAGTTTAATAGCGATTGCTGCTGTCAGTAGTAGACAGGAGGTTGGGTGGTTTATTTGTGTGATGTCTCATTGGCCGGTGACTCAGGCATTGGTTATGCTAGAGAATAGGACCAGGGCGGAAGCAGCTGCTTGGGTTAGGAAGTATTTCGTTGCGGCTTCTACTGCTCGTGGGTGGTGGGATTTGGCAATTAGGGGAATGATGGCTAGTGCGTTGATCTCCAGTCCTGTCCAGGCCAGAACTCAGTGGTTGCTGGAAATTGTGATTGTGGTGCCCAAGATGAGGCTGAAGGTTATGATTGGGGTCGCGTAAGGGTTCATTAGTAGAGGAGGGGGTTAAACCATCATTTTCGGGGTATGGGCCCGATAGCTTGATTAGCTGACTCTACTAGAAAATAATATAAGGGAAGTATGGAGAATTTTGATTTCTCTTGTGTGGGTTCAATTCCTACTTTTCTAAGGTCAACAGGAAATGAGAGGGCTGTTATACCTCTATGTTCACTTTATCATAGTGACCCTTTGTAGTTCAGGCACATTTCCTTATGTAAGGAGGTAGGCCTGCATAGCAGATAGGTATGCTGATGTGTCAGAGGCACAGAGCTAGTGTGAGGGGTAGGAAGTTTTTTCATAGTAGGTGCATTAGTTGGTCATATCGGAATCGTGGGTATGAAGCTCGGACCCATAAGAAACCAGAAGATAGTAGGAGGACTTTTGTGGCTAGGATGACGGGGAATAGTTCTGTGGGTGGCCCTAGGGCGCTTGGGTTTAGGAATATGATGGCTGTAAGTGTATTTATTAGCATAATGTTCGCATATTCAGCTAGGAAGAATAAGGCGAAGGGTCCTGCGGCGTATTCAACGTTAAACCCTGAGACTAGCTCAGATTCACCCTCTGTGAGGTCAAAAGGAGCTCGGTTTGTCTCTGCTAGGGTGGATACGTATCATATTATTGCTAGGGGTCATGAGGAGAAAATGAAGTATAGAGGCTCCTGTGCGACGGCAAAGGAGCTGAGTGTGTAGCTTCCGCTTAGTATGATTATTGATAGCAGGATTATGGCCAGTGTCACTTCGTATGAAATGGTCTGTGCTACTGCCCGTAGGGCTCCGATTAGTGCGTATTTTGAGTTCGAGGCTCAGCCTGATCATAGGACTGAGTAGACGGCTAGGCTTGACATGGCTATTAGGAAGAGAACTCCGAGGTTTAGATCTGCTAGGGGAAATGGGAGTGGTAGTGGTGCTCAAGTGGTGAGGGCTAGGACAAGGGCTAGTATTGGTATCAGAATGAATAGAAGTGGGGAAGAGGTAGAGGGTCGGATGGGCTCTTTGGTAAATAGTTTCAGTCCGTCCGCAAATGGTTGAAGTAGGCCAAAAGGCCCGACAACGTTAGGGCCTTTGCGGGATTGTATGTAGCTTAGGATTTTCCGTTCTACTAGGGTTAGGAAGGCTACGGCAATCAGGATTGGGATGATGTATAGGAGGGATATAACGAGGCAGCTTAGTGTTGTTATTTGAATCATGGGTGAAGCTAGGGAGAGGATTTGAACCTCTGGGGAAAGGGCTTAAGCCTTCTGCACTTGCCGGGCTCTGCCACTCTAGCTGGTCCTTTTCTAGGATTGAAAGTGGTGGGGGAAGGCCCTCTTCACGGTTTAGTTGGTTTCACTGCTTAGAGGGGGGGGGGCGTGCTTGTGGTATTGGCCCCACTTTCCCGGTCCTTTCGTACTGGGGAGAGTGTGTCATAGATAGAAACCGACCTGGATTGCTCCGGTCTGAACTCAGATCACGTAGGACTGTTAATCGTTGAACAAACGAACCCTTAATAGCGGCTGCACCATTAGGATGTCCTGATCCAACATCGAGGTCGTAAACCCCCCTGTCGATATGGGCTCTTGAGGGGGATTGCGCTGTTATCCCTGGGGTAGCTTGGTCCATTAATCAATTATATTGGGTCTGGTCACTGTTAGCACTTTGAGGGGTAGCTCTAGGTAAAGAGGTATGGTCTTGTTTTTGGAGGATTTGTTCTCCTCCAAGGTCGCCCCAACCGAAAAATATCGACCAGGCTCTGCGATGGTAGTGGCCCCAGTGGGGTTGATTGAGGATTCGCGGTGGTCGTTGATTTTTAAGTTCCACAGGGTCTTCTCGTCTTATGTTCACATCCCCGCTTTTGCACGGGGAGATCAATTTCACTGATTATCTGTGAGAGACAGTTAAGACCTCGTTTAGCCATTCATACAAGTCTCGATTTATGGGACAATTGATTGCGCTACCTTTGCACGGTTAGGATACCGCGGCCGTTAAACCTAAGTCACCGGGCAGGCATCACCTTCAATACTTGTTTAATTTGCTGAAGGCTATGTTTTTGGTAAACAGTCGGGCCTTATTAATTTGCCGAGTTCTTTTCACAGATTTTAATCGCTCTTATAGGCGCTCCTGAGTCGGGTTAACAGGGTTAGTTAATACGTGGTCTTGTAGGGGTTTTTGTATCTGTCTAGGTCTGTTAATAATGTTTCTATGTAAGCTTGCGCTGTTAGAGGGGTGTGGCCCTGTACATGAGGGGCCTAGGATGATTCCTAGGATTGTTATGAGGATGGCAGCGGTTTTGGTGATAAGGGGTATGGTTATTGGGGGGGTTTTGGTTGGTGTGATGAAAGAGGTAATGATTATTCCTGCTGTAATGCTGCCTAGGGCGAGTCGGGTTAGGGGGGCGGTGATTAGTGGGTTGTTTTCGTTTATTGATACTATTGGGGGGATTCGGGTTTGTCCAGCTTGGACTAGGATGGTTATGCGGATGCTGTAGGTTGCGGTGAATGCTGTGGCTATAAGGGTTAGGAGTAGGGCTCAAGTATTTAGGTATGATGTGTTTAAGCTTTCGATGATGAGGTCTTTTGAGTAGAATCCGGCTAGGAATGGGGTTCCTATCAGCGCCAGGTTTCCGATGGTTAGGCAGGAAGTAGTGACTGGGAGTATTTTCTGTAGGCCTCCTATCTTTCGGATATCTTGTTCTCCGTTTAGGTTGTGGATGATAGACCCTGAGCATAGGAATAGTATGGCTTTAAAGAAGGCATGGGTTGAGATGTGTAGGAAGGCTAGTTGTGGGAGGTTTAGTCCGATAGTGACTATTATTAGTCCTAGTTGGCTGGATGTTGAGAAAGCAATGATTTTTTTGATGTCATTTTGGGTTAGGGCGCATGTGGCAGCGAATAGGGTTGATAGAGCACCTAGGCATAGGCAGGCAGTTAGGGCTGTCTGGTTGGTGGCTAGCAGGGGGTGCATGCGGATGAGCAGGAAGATTCCGGCTACTACTATGGTACTGGAGTGCAGTAGGGCTGATACTGGGGTGGGGCCTTCTATTGCTGCGGGCAGTCATGGGTGGAGTCCAAATTGGGCGGATTTTCCTGCGGCTGCGAGGATTAATC
This sequence comes from Anser brachyrhynchus, assembly GCF_964034855.1. Lineage (NCBI taxonomy): Eukaryota > Metazoa > Chordata > Aves > Anseriformes > Anatidae > Anser > Anser brachyrhynchus. The sequence continues at coordinate 65,748 of NW_027663769.1, read as the reverse complement.
CTATGAGGGGGAGGATTGGGGTTTGGTGGGGGTGTACGGCTTGTTGGATCTCTCAGGTGTTGAATGTTGAAGCTAGTCATGCTATGCTCAGGATCAGTCCGATGTCTCCGATTCGGTTGTAGATTACGGCTCGTAGGGCGGCGGTGTTGGCATCTGCTCGGCCTTGTCATCAGCCGATGAGAAGGAAGGACATGATTCGTACTCCTTCCCAGCCTACGAATAGGAGGAATATGTTGTTTGCGGTTGTTAGGAGGAGTATGGCGACTAGGAATGTCAGTAGGTAGGTGAAAAATTTTGTTACGTATGGCTCTGAGGCCATGTATCATATGGCGAATTGTAGGATTGATCATGTTACAAATAGGGCGATTGGAAGAAATGTTATTGAGTATTGGTCTATTTTTAGGCTCAGGGGGATTTTAAAGTTTATAATGAATTTTCACTCCCAGTGGCAGGTGACAGATTCTACTCCCGAGTAGATGAATGCGGTTGTAGGGGCTAGGCTAATTAGGAATGCGGTTTTAACAGCGCGGGTGGTGGCTTGTGGGGTGTTTTTAAAGTTTTTAAATAGAAATGGCAGGATGATTGGGGTTAGGAGGATTGTCAGCGTGAGTAGTGTGAGGGAGTTGATTAGTAGTGTGGGGTTCACTACTTTTACTTGGATTTGCACCAAGATGGGTGGTTCCTAAGACCAGTGGATTGCTGTTATCCTTTAAAAGTAAGGGGGCTGAGGTTTTAGGCTCAGATGTAAGAGTTAGCAGCTCTTGTTGGTTAAACCCTCCCCTCGGCAGGTAAGAAGGTTTGAACTTCTATTCTTAGAATCACAGTCTAATGTTTGGTTTAAACTATACTTGCATGAGGGGATTCCGGAGATCAGTTCGGGTTTGAGGATTAGGAGGAATATTGGGATAATGTGGAGTGTTATGAGCGGGTGTTCTCGCGTGGTTGAGTTTTGCATAGATGTGATGTGGGAGGGGATTGAGCCTCGTTGGGTCATTAGTAGTATGAATAAGGTGTAGGAGGCGGTTAGTAGGGTTGCGATTCCTGTTAGGATGATCGTGAAGGCAGATCAGTTGAATAAGGTGATTATAATGGTTAGCTCTGCTATGAGGTTTGTTGTTGGGGGTAAGGCTATGTTTGTTAGATTGGCCAGCAATCATCAGGTAGCTATGAGTGGTAGGAGAGGTTGTAGGCCTCGTGTGAGTAGTAGAATTCGGCTGTGCGTACGTTCATAGTTTGTGTTGGCTAGGCAGAATAGTATGGAGGAAGTTAGTCCATGGGAAATTATTAGGATCATTGCCCCTGAGAATGATCAGTGGGTTTGGATTATTCCTGCGGCGATAACTAGGCCTATGTGGCTAACGGATGAATAAGCGATTAGTGATTTTAGGTCTGTCTGTCGTAGGCAGATTGAGCTAGTCATTAGGGCGCCTCATAGGGCCAGGGTTAGGAAGGGGTAGTGCAAGAGGTTGGACAGTGGGCCCATAAATAGAGTGACTCGTATAATTCCATATCCTCCTAGCTTTAGTAGTAGGGCGGCGAGGAGTATTGAGCCTGCGATGGGTGCTTCTACGTGGGCTTTTAGCAGTCAGAGGTGTAGGCCGTATAGTGGGGCTTTTACTATGAATGCTATGAGCAGTGCTAGACCTGATAGTATTCCTGTCCATGAGGTGGATAGGGTTGGGTGGGTTAGTTGTAGGGTTGGCAGGTGCAGGGTGCCAATTTTCACGTATAGGTGTATGATTGTGATTAGCAGGGGTAGAGAGCTTACTGGCGTGTAGAATAGCAGGTAGATGCCAGCGCTTAGGCGTTCTGGTTGGTTCCCCCATCGGGTGATTAAGATTAGGGTGGGAATGAGGGTTGCTTCAAATGAGATGTAAAATAGTGCTAGTTCTGTGGTGGAAAAGGCTAGTAGGATGAATGGCTGGACTGCGACTAAGGTTGAGATAAAGATTCGTTTGCGTTGTAGGGGTTCTTGTTGCAGGTGGTTTTGGCTTGCTATGATTATGAGTGGGAGTAGTCAGCAGGATAGTACTAGGAGGGGGGATGAGATTTGGTCAATTCCTGTTCAGTTGGATAAAAATTTGTAGGGGTAGTAGGTTGGGATTAATCACTGTAGGCTTAGGGCAGCGATTAGGAGGCTGTATAAGGTGGTGTTAGTCCATAGAAATTTTGGTGGAGACAGCAGGGCTGTTGGAAGAAGTATGATTGTGGGTAGGATGATTTTTAGCATTGCAGGAGGTTTAGGTTGTGTAGATGGTCGGAGCCATGTGTGCGGGTGGAGGCTACTAGGATGGCCAGGCCTGTGCCCGCCTCACACGCTGAGAAGGTTAGCATGAGAATTGGTACCATGGTGAATGAGGAGACTTGGTTTTCGATGGATCATATTGATAGGCCTACGAATATCGATAATATTATGCTTTCAAGGCATAGTAGGGCGGATACTAGGTGGGTTCGGTGGAAGGCTAGCCCTAGTCCGCTGAAAATGAAGGCTGAGTAGAAGCTTAAATGTAGGGGCGACATAAGAAAGTTACAGGGTTGGCTGTAATCTGCTGGGTCGAAACCAGCTATCTTTTTGGTTAGACTAACTTTCTGTTATTCTGCTCATTCTAGGCCCCCTTGAATTCACTCGTAGGCCAGTCCGAGTGTTAGGAGAAGGAGGATCACTACAGTTCAGGTGAGGGTCATTAGGGGGGATTGGAGTTGGACGGCTCATGGCAGGGGGAGTAGGAGGGCGATTTCTAGGTCGAATAGGACGAACAGGATGGCTACTGAGGAAGAATCGGACTGAGAATGGTAATCGAGCAGATCCAAGTGGGTCGAATCCACATTCGTACGGTGAGAGTTTCTCTGAGTCGGGGTTTATTTGGGCGAGTCAGAAGTTTAATGCGGTTAGGGCGGCGCTTAGGATTGATGATAGGGCGAATATGAACATGAGTGCGTTCATTGCTCTCCTCTGGGTTTATACCAGATTCTAGAGATTGGAAGTCAATTGTAATTAATATACTAGAAGAGCAAGATCCTCATCAGTAGATGGTTATGTAGAGGAATAGTCAGATGACGTCTACGAAGTGTCAGTATCAGGCTGCTGCCTCGAATCCGAAGTGGTGGTCTGATGTAAAGTGGAACTTGATCAGTCGGAAGAGGCAGACGGTCAGGAAGGAGGATCCGATGATTACGTGGAGTCCGTGGAATCCAGTGGCAACGAAGAAGGTAGATCCGTAGACGCTATCGGCGATTGAGAATGGGGCTTCGTGGTATTCTATTGCTTGTAGGGCTGTGAAGTAGAATCCCAAGAGGATCGTTAGGGTTAGGGCGTGGATGGCATGTTTTCGGTTTCCTTCTGTGATGCTGTGATGGGCTCACGTTACGGTAACGCCTGAGGCTAGTAGGATGGCTGTGTTTAGTAGGGGGACTTCTATCGGGTTGAGTGGTTTAATTCCTGTTGGGGGTCATTGGCCTCCTAGTTCTGGGGTTGGGGCCAGGCTCGAGTGGAAGAACGCTCAGAAGAACCCTAAGAAGAAGAATGCTTCGGATGTGATGAAAAGGATTATGCCGTATCGTAGGCCTTTTTGGACTGTGGGAGTGTGATGGCCTTGGAAGGTGCTTTCTCGTACAATGTCTCGTCATCATTGGAGTATTACTAGGAGTATTGAGATGAGGCCTAGGGTTAGTAGTATGGATGAGTTGTAGTGGAATCACATGATTAATCCTGAGGTTGTGAGTAGGGCGGCGGCTGCCCCGAAGATTGGTCAAGGGCTTGGGTCAACTATGTGGTATGAGTGTGCTTGGTGTGCCATTAGATGTTTTCTTGTAAGTATAGGCTTAGAAGGAGCACGAAGACGTAGGCCTGGATTATGGCTACTGCTACTTCTAGGATGGTTAGGAGTAGTAGGATGATTATTGTTAGGATGGATACTGCAGGAAGGGTGGGTATTAATGCAATGGAGGCTGTAGAGATGAGTTGGATGAGTAAGTGTCCTGCTGTAAGGTTGGCTGTAAGGCGGACTCCGAGGGCTAGGGGGCGGATTAGTAGGCTGGTTGTTTCGATCAGGATTAGTGCGGGGATTAGGGGTGTAGGGGTACCTTCGGGTAATAGGTGGGCTAAAGAGGCTGATGGTTGGTTTCGTAGGCCTGTTAGTAGTGTGGCGAGCCATAGTGGGAAGGCTAGGGCTATGTTCATAGATAGTTGGGTGGTTGGGGTGAATGTATATGGAAGGAGGCCTAGAAGGTTGATTGTAAGAAGTATGATTATTAGGGATGTAAATATTATGGCTCATTTGTGGCCATTTTTGTTGAGTGGGACTATTAGTTGTTTTGTGATTAGGTGAAGGAGTCATGTTTGGATAGTAGAAAGGCGGTTGTTGATTCATCGGTTGTTTGGGGACGGGAATAGTAGGGCTGGGAAGAGTAGGGATAGTAGGATTAAGGGGATGCCAAATAGATTGGGGCTGGAAAATTGGTCAAAGAAGCTTAGGTTCATGGTCAGGATCATGGTGTGGGTTTGGTAGTGAGGGAGGTCTTATTTGATGGGGGGTTGGTTGTGGTGAAGGCTAGTAGTTTTGGTTGGATGAGGAGTGCTAGGGTTAATCAGGTTATAATTATGATTGAAAATCATGGTGCGGGGTTAAGCTGTGGCATATCATTAAGGAGGGGGAAGTCCCTCTTTGGCTAGCTTAAAAGGCTAGTGCTGTTGCATAGCTTCTTAATGATTAGGATGATGATAGAAGGGACGATCAGGCCTCGAAATGTGGGAGTGGGGTTGATTCTACTACAATGGGTATGTAGCTGTGATTAGCCCCGCAAATTTCTGAGCATTGTCCGTAAAAAATCCCAGGCCGGGTGGTAATGAATGAAGTTTGGTTTAGTCGGCCTGGGATTGCGTCTGTTTTAACTCCGAGCGTTGGGACTGCTCAGGAGTGGAGTACGTCTCCTGCAGTAATGATCACGCGGATGGGGGATTCTATTGGGATAACTACGCGGTGGTCAACTTCTAGCAGTCGGAAGTGGCCGTTGGGTAAGTCTGGGGTGGGCACTATGTAGGAGTCGAATGATAGGTCTTTGAAGTCTGTGTATTCGTAGCTTCAGTATCATTGGTGGTCGATGGCTTTTAGGGTGAGGTCTGGTTCATCGATTTTGTCCATTATGTAGAGGATTTGTAGGGATGGGAGGGCGAGGAGTACCAGGACGATAGCAGGTAGGATTGTCCAGATCAGCTCTACTTCTTGGGCGTCTACAGCATTGGACGAGAGTTTTTCTGTTAGTATGTGGGCTAAAAGGTAGAGAACTAGGCTGCAGATAGCTAGGGCAACGATTAGGGCGTGGTCGTGGAATTCAACGAGTTCTTCTATGATGGGTGATGAGGCGTCTTGGAATCCTAGTTGGGAGTGGTTGGCCACATGAGATGTACAGGATTTTTACCTGTGATTTAGTCTTGACAAGGCTATGTAATTGGTTTACTAACGTCTCATAAGAAAGAAGCATGAGCGGTTAATGCGGTTGGCTTGAAACCCATCCCCAGTGGTGCCAGTGCACTCTCTGCACTCACTGCACTGCATCCCCAGTGGTGCCAGTGCACTCTCTGGACTCACTGTAGTGCATCCCCAGTGGTGCCAGTGCTCTCTCTGGACTCACTGTACTGCATCCACAGTGGTGCCAGTGCACACGCTGGACTCACTGCAGTGCATCCCCAGTGGTGCCAGTGCACTCTCTGGACTCACTGCACTGCATCCCCAGTGGTGCCAGTGCACTCTCTGGACTCACTGCAGGGCATCCCCAGTGGTGCCAGTGCACTCTCTGGACTCACTGCACTGCATCCCCAGTGGTGCCAGTGCACTCTCTGGACTCACTGAAGTGCATCCCCATTGTTGCCATTGCACTCTCTGCACTCACTGCACTGCATCCCCAGTGGTGCCAGTGCACTCTCTGGACTGACTGCACTGCATCCCCAGTGGTGCCAGTGCGCTCCCCGGAGTCACAGCACTGCATCCCCAGTGGTGCCAGTGCACTCACTGGACACACTGTACTGCAATACAGGTGGTGCCAGTGCACTCTCTGCACTCACTGCACAGCATCCCCAGTGGTGCCAGTGCATTCACTGGACTCACTGGACTGCATCACCAGTGGTGCCAGTGCACTCTCTGGACTCACTGCACTGCATCCCCAGTGGTGCCAGTGCACTCTCTGGACTCACTGCAGTGCATCCCCAGTGGTGCCAGTGCAGTCTCTGGACTCACTGCAGTGCATCCCCAGTGGTGCCAGTGTAGTCTCTGGACTCACTGCACTGCATCCCCAGTGGTGCCAGTGCACTCTCTGGACTCACTGCACTGCATCCCCAGTGGTGCCAGTGCAGTCTCTGGACTCACTGCAGTGCATCGCCAGTGGTGCCAGTGCACTCTCTCGAGTCACTGAAGTGCATCCCCAGTGGTGTCAGTGCACTCACTGGACTGACTGCACTGCATCCCCAGTGGTGCCAGTGCGCTCTCCGGAGTCACAGCACTGCATCCCCAGTGGTGCCAGTGCACTCACTGGACTCACTGTACTGCATCACAGGTGGTGCCAGTGCACTCTCTGGACTCACTACAGTGAATCCCCGGTGGTGCCAGTGCACTCTCTGCACTCACTGCACAGCATCCCCAGTGGTGCCAGTGCACTCACTGGACTCACTGGACTGCATCCCCAGTGGTGCCAGTGCACTCTCTGGACTCACTGAACTGCATCCCCAGTGGTGCCAGTGCACTCTCTGGACTCACTGCACTGCATCCCCAGTGGTGTCAGTGCACTCTCTGGACTCACTGAAGTGCATCCCCAGTGGTGCCAGTGCACTCTCTGGACTCACTGCAGTGCATCCCCAGTGGTGCCAGTGCACTCTCTGGACTCACTGCACTGCATCCCCAGTGGTGATGGTACAATCTCTGGACTCACTGTAGTGCATCCCCAGTGGTGCCAGTGCACTCTCTGGACTCACTGCAGTGCATCCCCGGTGGTGCCAGTGCACTCTCTGGACTCACTGCACTGCATTCCCAGTTGTGCCAGTGAAGTCTCTGGACTCACTGCACTGCATCCCCAGTGGTGCCAGTGCAATCTCTGGACTCACTGCAGTTCATCCCCAGTGGTGCCAGTGCACTCTCTGGACTCACTGCAGTGCATCCCCAGTGGTGCCAGTGCACTCTCTGGACTCACTGCACTGCATCCCCAGTGGTGCCAGTGCACTCTCTGGACTCACTGCAGTGCATCCCCAGTGGTGCCAGTGCACTCTCTGGACTCACTGCACTGCATCCCCAGTGGTGCCAGTGCACTCTCTGCACTCACTGTACTGCATTCCCGGTGGTGCCAGTGAAGTCTCTGGACTCACTGCACTGCATCCCCAGTGGTGCCAGTGCAATCTCTGGACTCACTGCAGTTCATCCCCAGTGGTGCCAGTGCACTCTCTGGAGTCACAGCAGTGCATCCCCAGGGCAAAAGCGGGGATGTGAACATAAGACGAGAAGACCCTGTGGAACTTAAAAATCAACGACCACCGCGAATCCTCAATCAACCCCACTGGGGCCACTACCATCGCAGAGCCTGGTCGATATTTTTCGGTTGGGGCGACCTTGGAGGAGAACAAATCCTCCAAAAACAAGACCATACCTCTTTACCTAGAGCTACCCCTCAAAGTGCTAACAGTGACCAGACCCAATATAATTGATTAATGGACCAAGCTACCCCAGGGATAACAGCGCAATCCCCCTCAAGAGCCCATATCGACAGGGGGGTTTACGACCTCGATGTTGGATCAGGACATCCTAATGGTGCAGCCGCTATTAAGGGTTCGTTTGTTCAACGATTAACAGTCCTACGTGATCTGAGTTCAGACCGGAGCAATCCAGGTCGGTTTCTATCTATGACACACTCTCCCCAGTACGAAAGGACCGGGAAAGTGGGGCCAATACCACAAGCACGCCCCCCCCCTCTAAGCAGTGAAACCAACTAAACCGTGAAGAGGGCCTTCCCCCACCACTTTCAATCCTAGAAAAGGACCAGCTAGAGTGGCAGAGCCCGGCAAGTGCAGAAGGCTTAAGCCCTTTCCCCAGAGGTTCAAATCCTCTCCCTAGCTTCACCCATGATTCAAATAACAACACTAAGCTGCCTCATTATATCCCTCCTATACATCATCCCAATCCTGATTGCCGTAGCCTTCCTAACCCTAGTAGAACGGAAAATCCTAAGCTACATACAATCCCGCAAAGGCCCTAACGTTGTCGGGCCTTTTGGCCTACTTCAACCATTTGCGGACGGACTGAAACTATTTACCAAAGAGCCCATCCAACCCTCTACCTCTTCCCCACTTCTATTCATTCTGATACCAATACTAGCCCTTGTCCTAGCCCTCACCACTTGAGCACCACTACCACTCCCATTTCCCCTAGCAGATCTAAACCTCGGAGTTCTCTTCCTAATAGCCATGTCAAGCCTAGCCGTCTACTCAGTCCTATGATCAGGCTGAGCCTCGAACTCAAAATACGCACTAATCGGAGCCCTACGGGCAGTAGCACAGACCATTTCATACGAAGTGACACTGGCCATAATCCTGCTATCAATAATCATACTAAGCGGAAGCTACACACTCAGCTCCTTTGCCGTCGCACAGGAGCCTCTATACTTCATTTTCTCCTCATGACCCCTAGCAATAATATGATACGTATCCACCCTAGCAGAGACAAACCGAGCTCCTTTTGACCTCACAGAGGGTGAATCTGAGCTAGTCTCAGGGTTTAACGTTGAATACGCCGCAGGACCCTTCGCCTTATTCTTCCTAGCTGAATATGCGAACATTATGCTAATAAATACACTTACAGCCATCATATTCCTAAACCCAAGCGCCCTAGGGCCACCCACAGAACTATTCCCCGTCATCCTAGCCACAAAAGTCCTCCTACTATCTTCTGGTTTCTTATGGGTCCGAGCTTCATACCCACGATTCCGATATGACCAACTAATGCACCTACTATGAAAAAACTTCCTACCCCTCACACTAGCTCTGTGCCTCTGACACATCAGCATACCTATCTGCTATGCAGGCCTACCTCCTTACATAAGGAAATGTGCCTGAACTACAAAGGGTCACTATGATAAAGTGAACATAGAGGTATAACAGCCCTCTCATTTCCTGTTGACCTTAGAAAAGTAGGAATTGAACCCACACAAGAGAAATCAAAATTCTCCATACTTCCCTTATATTATTTTCTAGTAGAGTCAGCTAATCAAGCTATCGGGCCCATACCCCGAAAATGATGGTTTAACCCCCTCCTCTACTAATGAACCCTTACGCGACCCCAATCATAACCTTCAGCCTCATCTTGGGCACCACAATCACAATTTCCAGCAACCACTGAGTTCTGGCCTGGACAGGACTGGAGATCAACGCACTAGCCATCATTCCCCTAATTGCCAAATCCCACCACCCACGAGCAGTAGAAGCCGCAACGAAATACTTCCTAACCCAAGCAGCTGCTTCCGCCCTGGTCCTATTCTCTAGCATAACCAATGCCTGAGTCACCGGCCAATGAGACATCACACAAATAAACCACCCAACCTCCTGTCTACTACTGACAGCAGCAATCGCTATTAAACTGGGCCTAGTGCCATTTCACTTCTGATTCCCAGAAGTACTACAAGGATCGCCACTAATAACAGCCCTGCTACTCTCGACCCTCATAAAATTCCCCCCACTAACCCTGCTCCTACTAACATCCAAATCCCTTGACCCAGCTCTACTCACCGCCATGGCCCTAGCCTCAACAGCACTAGGAGGCTGAATAGGACTGAACCAAACACAAACACGCAAAATCCTAGCCTTCTCGTCCATCTCCCACTTAGGCTGAATCGCCATCATCCTAGTTTACAGCCCCAAATTGGCCTTACTTACCTTCTACCTATACACAATCATAACATCAGCCGTATTCCTAGCCCTTAACAAAATCAAAGCCCTTAACCTATCCATGATCACAACCTCATGAACAAAAACCCCAGTGCTAAACGCCACCCTAATACTAGTACTTTTATCCCTAGCAGGCCTCCCCCCATTAACAGGCTTTATACCAAAGTGACTTATCATCCAAGAACTAACTAAACAGGAAATAACACCAGCAGCCATGGCAATTGCCATGCTATCACTGCTCAGCCTCTTCTTCTACCTACGCCTCGCATACCACTCAACAATTACCCTTCCCCCCAACTCCTCTAACCACATAAAACAATGATACACTAGCAAAGCCCCAAGCACACCTACTGCGGTCCTTGCCTCACTATCAATCCTCTTACTTCCCCTGTCCCCAATAATACATGCCATTGTCTAGAAACTTAGGATAACACCCCAAAACGAAGGCCTTCAAAGCCTTAAATAAGAGTTAAACCCTCTTAGTTTCTGCACATTAAGACTTACAGAATATTAACCTGTATCTTCTGAATGCAAGTCAGACGCTTTAATTAAGCTAAAGCCTCCCTAGACAGATGGGCTTCGATCCCACAAAACTCTAGTTAACAGCTAAATGCCTAAACCAATTGGCTTCTGCCTACAAAGACCCTGACGCACCCTAGTGCGCATCGATGAGCTTGCAACTCAACATGAATTTCACTACAGAGCCGATAAGAAGAGGAATTAAACCTCTGTAAAAAGGACTACAGCCTAACGCTTCAACACTCAGCCATCTCACCCGTCACCTTCATCAACCGATGACTATTTTCCACTAACCATAAGGATATTGGCACCCTGTACCTCATCTTCGGGGCATGAGCAGGAATAGTCGGCACCGCACTCAGCCTATTAATCCGCGCAGAACTAGGACAACCAGGAACTCTCCTAGGCGACGACCAAATTTACAATGTAATCGTTACCGCTCACGCCTTTGTAATAAGCTTCTTTATAGTCATACCCATCATGATCGGAGGATTCGGCAACTGATTAGTCCCCCTCATAATCGGTGCCCCCGACATAGCATTCCCGCGAATAAACAACATAAGCTTTTGACTCCTCCCCCCATCATTCCTCCTCCTACTAGCCTCATCCACTGTAGAAGCTGGCGCCGGCACAGGCTGAACTGTCTACCCTCCCCTAGCAGGTAACCTTGCCCACGCCGGAGCTTCAGTAGACCTGGCTATCTTCTCACTCCACTTAGCCGGTATCTCCTCCATCCTTGGGGCCATCAACTTTATCACCACAGCCATCAACATAAAACCCCCCGCACTCTCACAATACCAAACCCCACTATTTGTCTGATCCGTACTAATTACCGCCATCCTACTCCTTCTATCACTCCCCGTACTCGCCGCCGGTATTACAATATTACTAACTGATTGAAACCTAAACACCACATTCTTCGACCCCGCTGGAGGAGGAGACCCAATCCTGTACCAACACCTATTCTGATTCTTCGGACACCCAGAAGTCTATATTCTGATCCTACCGGGGTTCGGAATCATCTCACACGTAGTCACGTACTACTCAGGCAAAAAGGAGCCCTTCGGCTACATGGGAATAGTCTGAGCCATACTATCCATCGGCTTCCTAGGATTCATCGTCTGAGCTCACCACATGTTTACAGTAGGAATAGACGTTGATACCCAAGCCTACTTTACATCAGCCACTATAATCATTGCCATCCCTACCGGAATCAAAGTATTTAGCTGACTAGCCACCCTGCACGGAGGAACAATCAAATGAGACCCCCCCAATACTATGAGCTCTAGGATTTATCTTCCTATTTACCATCGGAGGATTAACAGGAATCGTTCTTGCAAACTCTTCCCTAGACATCGCCCTGCACGACACGTACTACGTAGTTGCCCACTTCCACTACGTCCTATCCATAGGCGCCGTCTTTGCCATTCTAGCAGGATTTACTCACTGATTCCCACTACTCACTGGGTTTACCCTACACCAAACATGAGCAAAAGCCCACTTCGGGGTAATATTTACAGGAGTAAACCTAACGTTCTTCCCCCAGCACTTCCTAGGCCTAGCAGGAATACCCCGACGATACTCGGACTATCCCGACGCCTACACACTATGAAACACCATTTCCTCCATCGGCTCCCTAATCTCAATAGTAGCCGTAATCATACTAATATTCATCATCTGAGAAGCCTTTTCGGCCAAACGAAAAGTCCTACAACCAGAACTAACTACCACAAACGTTGAATGAATCCACGGCTGCCCTCCCCCATACCATACTTTCGAGGAACCGGCCTTCGTCCAAGTACAAGAAAGGAAGGAATCGAACCCTCACATGCTGGTTTCAAGCCAACTGCATTCACCGCTCATGCTTCTTTCTTATGAGACGTTAGTAAACCAATTACATAGCCTTGTCAAGACTAAATCACAGGTAAAAATCCTGTACATCTCATGTGGCCAACCACTCCCAACTAGGATTCCAAGACGCCTCATCACCCATCATAGAAGAACTCGTTGAATTCCACGACCACGCCCTAATCGTTGCCCTAGCTATCTGCAGCCTAGTTCTCTACCTTTTAGCCCACATACTAACAGAAAAACTCTCGTCCAATGCTGTAGACGCCCAAGAAGTAGAGCTGATCTGGACAATCCTACCTGCTATCGTCCTGGTACTCCTCGCCCTCCCATCCCTACAAATCCTCTACATAATGGACAAAATCGATGAACCAGACCTCACCCTAAAAGCCATCGACCACCAATGATACTGAAGCTACGAATACACAGACTTCAAAGACCTATCATTCGACTCCTACATAGTGCCCACCCCAGACTTACCCAACGGCCACTTCCGACTGCTAGAAGTTGACCACCGCGTAGTTATCCCAATAGAATCCCCCATCCGCGTGATCATTACTGCAGGAGACGTACTCCACTCCTGAGCAGTCCCAACGCTCGGAGTTAAAACAGACGCAATCCCAGGCCGACTAAACCAAACTTCATTCATTACCACCCGGCCTGGGATTTTTTACGGACAATGCTCAGAAATTTGCGGGGCTAATCACAGCTACATACCCATTGTAGTAGAATCAACCCCACTCCCACATTTCGAGGCCTGATCGTCCCTTCTATCATCATCCTAATCATTAAGAAGCTATGCAACAGCACTAGCCTTTTAAGCTAGCCAAAGAGGGACTTCCCCCTCCTTAATGATATGCCACAGCTTAACCCCGCACCATGATTTTCAATCATAATTATAACCTGATTAACCCTAGCACTCCTCATCCAACCAAAACTACTAGCCTTCACCACAACCAACCCCCCATCAAATAAGACCTCCCTCACTACCAAACCCACACCATGATCCTGACCATGAACCTAAGCTTCTTTGACCAATTTTCCAGCCCCAATCTATTTGGCATCCCCTTAATCCTACTATCCCTACTCTTCCCAGCCCTACTATTCCCGTCCCCAAACAACCGATGAATCAACAACCGCCTTTCTACTATCCAAACATGACTCCTTCACCTAATCACAAAACAACTAATAGTCCCACTCAACAAAAATGGCCACAAATGAGCCATAATATTTACATCCCTAATAATCATACTTCTTACAATCAACCTTCTAGGCCTCCTTCCATATACATTCACCCCAACCACCCAACTATCTATGAACATAGCCCTAGCCTTCCCACTATGGCTCGCCACACTACTAACAGGCCTACGAAACCAACCATCAGCCTCTTTAGCCCACCTATTACCCGAAGGTACCCCTACACCCCTAATCCCCGCACTAATCCTGATCGAAACAACCAGCCTACTAATCCGCCCCCTAGCCCTCGGAGTCCGCCTTACAGCCAACCTTACAGCAGGACACTTACTCATCCAACTCATCTCTACAGCCTCCATTGCATTAATACCCACCCTTCCTGCAGTATCCATCCTAACAATAATCATCCTACTACTCCTAACCATCCTAGAAGTAGCAGTAGCCATAATCCAGGCCTACGTCTTCGTGCTCCTTCTAAGCCTATACTTACAAGAAAACATCTAATGGCACACCAAGCACACTCATACCACATAGTTGACCCAAGCCCTTGACCAATCTTCGGGGCAGCCGCCGCCCTACTCACAACCTCAGGATTAATCATGTGATTCCACTACAACTCATCCATACTACTAACCCTAGGCCTCATCTCAATACTCCTAGTAATACTCCAATGATGACGAGACATTGTACGAGAAAGCACCTTCCAAGGCCATCACACTCCCACAGTCCAAAAAGGCCTACGATACGGCATAATCCTTTTCATCACATCCGAAGCATTCTTCTTCTTAGGGTTCTTCTGAGCGTTCTTCCACTCGAGCCTGGCCCCAACCCCAGAACTAGGAGGCCAATGACCCCCAACAGGAATTAAACCACTCAACCCGATAGAAGTCCCCCTACTAAACACAGCCATCCTACTAGCCTCAGGCGTTACCGTAACGTGAGCCCATCACAGCATCACAGAAGGAAACCGAAAACATGCCATCCACGCCCTAACCCTAACGATCCTCTTGGGATTCTACTTCACAGCCCTACAAGCAATAGAATACCACGAAGCCCCATTCTCAATCGCCGATAGCGTCTACGGATCTACCTTCTTCGTTGCCACTGGATTCCACGGACTCCACGTAATCATCGGATCCTCCTTCCTGACCGTCTGCCTCTTCCGACTGATCAAGTTCCACTTTACATCAGACCACCACTTCGGATTCGAGGCAGCAGCCTGATACTGACACTTCGTAGACGTCATCTGACTATTCCTCTACATAACCATCTACTGATGAGGATCTTGCTCTTCTAGTATATTAATTACAATTGACTTCCAATCTCTAGAATCTGGTATAAACCCAGAGGAGAGCAATGAACGCACTCATGTTCATATTCGCCCTATCATCAATCCTAAGCGCCGCCCTAACCACATTAAACTTCTGACTCGCCCAAATAAACCCCGACTCAGAGAAACTCTCACCGTACGAATGTGGATTCGACCCACTTGGATCTGCTCGATTACCATTCTCAGTCCGATTCTTCCTCAGTAGCCATCCTGTTCGTCCTATTCGACCTAGAAATCGCCCTCCTACTCCCCCTGCCATGAGCCGTCCAACTCCAATCCCCCCTAATGACCCTCACCTGAACTGTAGTGATCCTCCTTCTCCTAACACTCGGACTGGCCTACGAGTGAATTCAAGGGGGCCTAGAATGAGCAGAATAACAGAAAGTTAGTCTAACCAAAAAGATAGCTGGTTTCGACCCAGCAGATTACAGCCAACCCTGTAACTTTCTTATGTCGCCCCTACATTTAAGCTTCTACTCAGCCTTCATTTTCAGCGGACTAGGGCTAGCCTTCCACCGAACCCACCTAGTATCCGCCCTACTATGCCTTGAAAGCATAATATTATCGATATTCGTAGGCCTATCAATATGATCCATCGAAAACCAAGTCTCCTCATTCACCATGGTACCAATTCTCATGCTAACCTTCTCAGTGTGTGAGGCGGGCACAGGCCTGGCCATCCTAGTAGCCTCCACCCGCACACATGGCTCCGACCATCTACACAACCTAAACCTCCTGCAATGCTAAAAATCATCCTACCCACAATCATACTTCTTCCAACAGCCCTGCTGTCTCCACCAAAATTTCTATGGACTAACACCACCTTATACAGCCTCCTAATCGCTGCCCTAAGCCTACAGTGATTAATCCCAACCTACTACCCCTACAAATTTTTATCCAACTGAACAGGAATTGACCAAATCTCATCCCCCCTCCTAGTACTATCCTGCTGACTACTCCCACTCATAATCATAGCAAGCCAAAACCACCTGCAACAAGAACCCCTACAACGCAAACGAATCTTTATCTCAACCTTAGTCGCAGTCCAGCCATTCATCCTACTAGCCTTTTCCACCACAGAACTAGCACTATTTTACATCTCATTTGAAGCAACCCTCATTCCCACCCTAATCTTAATCACCCGATGGGGGAACCAACCAGAACGCCTAAGCGCTGGCATCTACCTGCTATTCTACACGCCAGTAAGCTCTCTACCCCTGCTAATCACAATCATACACCTATACGTGAAAATTGGCACCCTGCACCTGCCAACCCTACAACTAACCCACCCAACCCTATCCACCTCATGGACAGGAATACTATCAGGTCTAGCACTGCTCATAGCATTCATAGTAAAAGCCCCACTATACGGCCTACACCTCTGACTGCTAAAAGCCCACGTAGAAGCACCCATCGCAGGCTCAATACTCCTCGCCGCCCTACTACTAAAGCTAGGAGGATACGGAATTATACGAGTCACTCTATTTATGGGCCCACTGTCCAACCTCCTGCACTACCCCTTCCTAACCCTGGCCCTATGAGGCGCCCTAATGACTAGCTCAATCTGCCTACGACAGACAGACCTAAAATCACTAATCGCTTATTCATCCGTTAGCCACATAGGCCTAGTTATCGCCGCAGGAATAATCCAAACCCACTGATCATTCTCAGGGGCAATGATCCTAATAATTTCCCATGGACTAACTTCCTCCATACTATTCTGCCTAGCCAACACAAACTATGAACGTACGCACAGCCGAATTCTACTACTCACACGAGGCCTACAACCTCTCCTACCACTCATAGCTACCTGATGATTGCTGGCCAATCTAACAAACATAGCCTTACCCCCAACAACAAACCTCATAGCAGAGCTAACCATTATAATCACCTTATTCAACTGATCTGCCTTCACGATCATCCTAACAGGAATCGCAACCCTACTAACCGCCTCCTACACCTTATTCATACTACTAATGACCCAACGAGGCTCAATCCCCTCCCACATCACATCTATGCAAAACTCAACCACGCGAGAACACCCGCTCATAACACTCCACATTATCCCAATATTCCTCCTAATCCTCAAACCCGAACTGATCTCCGGAATCCCCTCATGCAAGTATAGTTTAAACCAAACATTAGACTGTGATTCTAAGAATAGAAGTTCAAACCTTCTTACCTGCCGAGGGGAGGGTTTAACCAACAAGAGCTGCTAACTCTTACATCTGAGCCTAAAACCTCAGCCCCCTTACTTTTAAAGGATAACAGCAATCCACTGGTCTTAGGAACCACCCATCTTGGTGCAAATCCAAGTAAAAGTAGTGAACCCCACACTACTAATCAACTCCCTCACACTACTCACGCTGACAATCCTCCTAACCCCAATCATCCTGCCATTTCTATTTAAAAACTTTAAAAACACCCCACAAGCCACCACCCGCGCTGTTAAAACCGCATTCCTAATTAGCCTAGCCCCTACAACCGCATTCATCTACTCGGGAGTAGAATCTGTCACCTGCCACTGGGAGTGAAAATTCATTATAAACTTTAAAATCCCCCTGAGCCTAAAAATAGACCAATACTCAATAACATTTCTTCCAATCGCCCTATTTGTAACATGATCAATCCTACAATTCGCCATATGATACATGGCCTCAGAGCCATACGTAACAAAATTTTTCACCTACCTACTGACATTCCTAGTCGCCATACTCCTCCTAACAACCGCAAACAACATATTCCTCCTATTCGTAGGCTGGGAAGGAGTACGAATCATGTCCTTCCTTCTCATCGGCTGATGACAAGGCCGAGCAGATGCCAACACCGCCGCCCTACGAGCCGTAATCTACAACCGAATCGGAGACATCGGACTGATCCTGAGCATAGCATGACTAGCTTCAACATTCAACACCTGAGAGATCCAACAAGCCGTACACCCCCACCAAACCCCAATCCTCCCCCTCATAGGATTAATCCTCGCAGCCGCAGGAAAATCCGCCCAATTTGGACTCCACCCATGACTGCCCGCAGCAATAGAAGGCCCCACCCCAGTATCAGCCCTACTGCACTCCAGTACCATAGTAGTAGCCGGAATCTTCCTGCTCATCCGCATGCACCCCCTGCTAGCCACCAACCAGACAGCCCTAACTGCCTGCCTATGCCTAGGTGCTCTATCAACCCTATTCGCTGCCACATGCGCCCTAACCCAAAATGACATCAAAAAAATCATTGCTTTCTCAACATCCAGCCAACTAGGACTAATAATAGTCACTATCGGACTAAACCTCCCACAACTAGCCTTCCTACACATCTCAACCCATGCCTTCTTTAAAGCCATACTATTCCTATGCTCAGGGTCTATCATCCACAACCTAAACGGAGAACAAGATATCCGAAAGATAGGAGGCCTACAGAAAATACTCCCAGTCACTACTTCCTGCCTAACCATCGGAAACCTGGCGCTGATAGGAACCCCATTCCTAGCCGGATTCTACTCAAAAGACCTCATCATCGAAAGCTTAAACACATCATACCTAAATACTTGAGCCCTACTCCTAACCCTTATAGCCACAGCATTCACCGCAACCTACAGCATCCGCATAACCATCCTAGTCCAAGCTGGACAAACCCGAATCCCCCCAATAGTATCAATAAACGAAAACAACCCACTAATCACCGCCCCCCTAACCCGACTCGCCCTAGGCAGCATTACAGCAGGAATAATCATTACCTCTTTCATCACACCAACCAAAACCCCCCCAATAACCATACCCCTTATCACCAAAACCGCTGCCATCCTCATAACAATCCTAGGAATCATCCTAGGCCCCTCATGTACAGGGCCACACCCCTCTAACGGCGCAAGCTTACATAGAAACATTATTAACAGACCTAGACAGATACAAAAACCCCTACAAGACCACGTATTAACTAACCCTGTTAACCCGACTCAGGAGCGCCTATAAGAGCGATTAAAATCTGTGAAAGGAACTCGGCAAATTAATAAGGCCCGACTGTTTACCAAAAACATAGCCTTCAGCAAATTAAACAAGTATTGAAGGTGATGCCTGCCCGGTGACTTAGGTTTAACGGCCGCGGTATCCTAACCGTGCAAAGGTAGCGCAATCAATTGTCCCATAAATCGAGACTTGTATGAATGGCTAAACGAGGTCTTAACTGTCTCTCACAGATAATCAGTGAAATTGATCTCCCCGTGCAAAAGCGGGGATGTGAACATAAGACGAGAAGACCCTGTGGAACTTAAAAATCAACGACCACCGCGAATCCTCAATCAACCCCACTGGGGCCACTACCATCGCAGAGCCTGGTCGATATTTTTCGGTTGGGGCGACCTTGGAGGAGAACAAATCCTCCAAAAACAAGACCATACCTCTTTACCTAGAGCTACCCCTCAAAGTGCTAACAGTGACCAGACCCAATATAATTGATTAATGGACCAAGCTACCCCAGGGATAACAGCGCAATCCCCCTCAAGAGCCCATATCGACAGGGGGGTTTACGACCTCGATGTTGGATCAGGACATCCTAATGGTGCAGCCGCTATTAAGGGTTCGTTTGTTCAACGATTAACAGTCCTACGTGATCTGAGTTCAGACCGGAGCAATCCAGGTCGGTTTCTATCTATGACACACTCTCCCCAGTACGAAAGGACCGGGAAAGTGGGGCCAATACCACAAGCACGCCCCCCCCCTCTAAGCAGTGAAACCAACTAAACCGTGAAGAGGGCCTTCCCCCACCACTTTCAATCCTAGAAAAGGACCAGCTAGAGTGGCAGAGCCCGGCAAGTGCAGAAGGCTTAAGCCCTTTCCCCAGAGGTTCAAATCCTCTCCCTAGCTTCACCCATGATTCAAATAACAACACTAAGCTGCCTCGTTATATCCCTCCTATACATCATCCCAATCCTGATTGCCGTAGCCTTCCTAACCCTAGTAGAACGGAAAATCCTAAGCTACATACAATCCCGCAAAGGCCCTAACGTTGTCGGGCCTTTTGGCCTACTTCAACCATTTGCGGACGGACTGAAACTATTTACCAAAGAGCCCATCCGACCCTCTACCTCTTCCCCACTTCTATTCATTCTGATACCAATACTAGCCCTTGTCCTAGCCCTCACCACTTGAGCACCACTACCACTCCCATTTCCCCTAGCAGATCTAAACCTCGGAGTTCTCTTCCTAATAGCCATGTCAAGCCTAGCCGTCTACTCAGTCCTATGATCAGGCTGAGCCTCGAACTCAAAATACGCACTAATCGGAGCCCTACGGGCAGTAGCACAGACCATTTCATACGAAGTGACACTGGCCATAATCCTGCTATCAATAATCATACTAAGCGGAAGCTACACACTCAGCTCCTTTGCCGTCGCACAGGAGCCTCTATACTTCATTTTCTCCTCATGACCCCTAGCAATAATATGATACGTATCCACCCTAGCAGAGACAAACCGAGCTCCTTTTGACCTCACAGAGGGTGAATCTGAGCTAGTCTCAGGGTTTAACGTTGAATACGCCGCAGGACCCTTCGCCTTATTCTTCCTAGCTGAATATGCGAACATTATGCTAATAAATACACTTACAGCCATCATATTCCTAAACCCAAGCGCCCTAGGGCCACCCACAGAACTATTCCCCGTCATCCTAGCCACAAAAGTCCTCCTACTATCTTCTGGTTTCTTATGGGTCCGAGCTTCATACCCACGATTCCGATATGACCAACTAATGCACCTACTATGAAAAAACTTCCTACCCCTCACACTAGCTCTGTGCCTCTGACACATCAGCATACCTATCTGCTATGCAGGCCTACCTCCTTACATAAGGAAATGTGCCTGAACTACAAAGGGTCACTATGATAAAGTGAACATAGAGGTATAACAGCCCTCTCATTTCCTGTTGACCTTAGAAAAGTAGGAATTGAACCCACACAAGAGAAATCAAAATTCTCCATACTTCCCTTATATTATTTTCTAGTAGAGTCAGCTAATCAAGCTATCGGGCCCATACCCCGAAAATGATGGTTTAACCCCCTCCTCTACTAATGAACCCTTACGCGACCCCAATCATAACCTTCAGCCTCATCTTGGGCACCACAATCACAATTTCCAGCAACCACTGAGTTCTGGCCTGGACAGGACTGGAGATCAACGCACTAGCCATCATTCCCCTAATTGCCAAATCCCACCACCCACGAGCAGTAGAAGCCGCAACGAAATACTTCCTAACCCAAGCAGCTGCTTCCGCCCTGGTCCTATTCTCTAGCATAACCAATGCCTGAGTCACCGGCCAATGAGACATCACACAAATAAACCACCCAACCTCCTGTCTACTACTGACAGCAGCAATCGCTATTAAACTGGGCCTAGTGCCATTTCACTTCTGATTCCCAGAAGTACTACAAGGATCGCCACTAATAACAGCCCTGCTACTCTCGACCCTCATAAAATTCCCCCCACTAACCCTGCTCCTACTAACATCCAAATCCCTCGACCCAGCTCTACTCACCGCCATGGCCCTAGCCTCAACAGCACTAGGAGGCTGAATAGGACTGAACCAAACACAAACACGCAAAATCCTAGCCTTCTCGTCCATCTCCCACTTAGGCTGAATCGCCATCATCCTAGTTTACAGCCCCAAATTGGCCTTACTTACCTTCTACCTATACACAATCATAACATCAGCCGTATTCCTAGCCCTTAACAAAATCAAAGCCCTTAACCTATCCATGATCACAACCTCATGAACAAAAACCCCAGTGCTAAACGCCACCCTAATACTAGTACTTTTATCCCTAGCAGGCCTCCCCCCATTAACAGGCTTTATACCAAAGTGACTTATCATCCAAGAACTAACTAAACAGGAAATAACACCAGCAGCCATGGCAATTGCCATGCTATCACTGCTCAGCCTCTTCTTCTACCTACGCCTCGCATACCACTCAACAATTACCCTTCCCCCCAACTCCTCTAACCACATAAAACAATGATACACTAGCAAAGCCCCAAGCACACCTACTGCGGTCCTTGCCTCACTATCAATCCTCTTACTTCCCCTGTCCCCAATAATACATGCCATTGTCTAGAAACTTAGGATAACACCCCAAACCGAAGGCCTTCAAAGCCTTAAATAAGAGTTAAACCCTCTTAGTTTCTGCACATTAAGACTTACAGAATATTAACCTGTATCTTCTGAATGCAAGTCAGACGCTTTAATTAAGCTAAAGCCTCCCTAGACAGATGGGCTTCGATCCCACAAAACTCTAGTTAACAGCTAAATGCCTAAACCAATTGGCTTCTGCCTACAAAGACCCTGACGCACCCTAGTGCGCATCGATGAGCTTGCAACTCAACATGAATTTCACTACAGAGCCGATAAGAAGAGGAATTAAACCTCTGTAAAAAGGACTACAGCCTAACGCTTCAACACTCAGCCATCTTACCCGTCACCTTCATCAACCGATGACTATTTTCCACTAACCATAAGGATATTGGCACCCTGTACCTCATCTTCGGGGCATGAGCAGGAATAGTCGGCACCGCACTCAGCCTATTAATCCGCGCAGAACTAGGACAACCAGGAACTCTCCTAGGCGACGACCAAATTTACAATGTAATCGTTACCGCTCACGCCTTTGTAATAAGCTTCTTTATAGTCATACCCATCATGATCGGAGGATTCGGCAACTGATTAGTCCCCCTCATAATCGGTGCCCCCGACATAGCATTCCCGCGAATAAACAACATAAGCTTTTGACTCCTCCCCCCATCATTCCTCCTCCTACTAGCCTCATCCACTGTAGAAGCTGGCGCCGGCACAGGCTGAACTGTCTACCCTCCCCTAGCAGGTAACCTTGCCCACGCCGGAGCTTCAGTAGACCTGGCTATCTTCTCACTCCACTTAGCCGGTATCTCCTCCATCCTTGGGGCCATCAACTTTATCACCACAGCCATCAACATAAAACCCCCCGCACTCTCACAATACCAAACCCCACTATTTGTCTGATCCGTACTAATTACCGCCATCCTACTCCTTCTATCACTCCCCGTACTCGCCGCCGGTATTACAATATTACTAACTGATTGAAACCTAAACACCACATTCTTCGACCCCGCTGGAGGAGGAGACCCAATCCTGTACCAACACCTATTCTGATTCTTCGGACACCCAGAAGTCTATATTCTGATCCTACCGGGGTTCGGAATCATCTCACACGTAGTCACGTACTACTCAGGCAAAAAGGAGCCCTTCGGCTACATGGGAATAGTCTGAGCCATACTATCCATCGGCTTCCTAGGATTCATCGTCTGAGCTCACCACATGTTTACAGTAGGAATAGACGTTGATACCCAAGCCTACTTTACATCAGCCACTATAATCATTGCCATCCCTACCGGAATCAAAGTATTTAGCTGACTAGCCACCCTGCACGGAGGAACAATCAAATGAGACCCCCCCCAATACTATGAGCTCTAGGATTTATCTTCCTATTTACCATCGGAGGATTAACAGGAATCGTTCTTGCAAACTCTTCCCTAGACATCGCCCTGCACGACACGTACTACGTAGTTGCCCACTTCCACTACGTCCTATCCATAGGCGCCGTCTTTGCCATTCTAGCAGGATTTACTCACTGATTCCCACTACTCACTGGGTTTACCCTACACCAAACATGAGCAAAAGCCCACTTCGGGGTAATATTTACAGGAGTAAACCTAACGTTCTTCCCCCAGCACTTCCTAGGCCTAGCAGGAATACCCCGACGATACTCGGACTATCCCGACGCCTACACACTATGAAACACCATTTCCTCCATCGGCTCCCTAATCTCAATAGTAGCCGTAATCATACTAATATTCATCATCTGAGAAGCCTTTTCGGCCAAACGAAAAGTCCTACAACCAGAACTAACTACCACAAACGTTGAATGAATCCACGGCTGCCCTCCCCCATACCATACTTTCGAGGAACCGGCCTTCGTCCAAGTACAAGAAAGGAAGGAATCGAACCCTCACATGCTGGTTTCAAGCCAACTGCATTCACCGCTCATGCTTCTTTCTTATGAGACGTTAGTAAACCAATTACATAGCCTTGTCAAGACTAAATCACAGGTAAAAATCCTGTACATCTCATGTGGCCAACCACTCCCAACTAGGATTCCAAGACGCCTCATCACCCATCATAGAAGAACTCGTTGAATTCCACGACCACGCCCTAATCGTTGCCCTAGCTATCTGCAGCCTAGTTCTCTACCTTTTAGCCCACATACTAACAGAAAAACTCTCGTCCAATGCTGTAGACGCCCAAGAAGTAGAGCTGATCTGGACAATCCTACCTGCTATCGTCCTGGTACTCCTCGCCCTCCCATCCCTACAAATCCTCTACATAATGGACAAAATCGATGAACCAGACCTCACCCTAAAAGCCATCGACCACCAATGATACTGAAGCTACGAATACACAGACTTCAAAGACCTATCATTCGACTCCTACATAGTGCCCACCCCAGACTTACCCAACGGCCACTTCCGACTGCTAGAAGTTGACCACCGCGTAGTTATCCCAATAGAATCCCCCATCCGCGTGATCATTACTGCAGGAGACGTACTCCACTCCTGAGCAGTCCCAACGCTCGGAGTTAAAACAGACGCAATCCCAGGCCGACTAAACCATCAACAGTCCTACGTGATCTGAGTTCAGACCGGAGCAATCCAGGTCGGTTTCTATCTATGACACACTCTCCCCAGTACGAAAGGACCGGGAAAGTGGGGCCAATACCACAAGCACGCCCCCCCCCTCTAAGCAGTGAAACCAACTAAACCGTGAAGAGGGCCTTCCCCCACCACTTTCAATCCTAGAAAAGGACCAGCTAGAGTGGCAGAGCCCGGCAAGTGCAGAAGGCTTAAGCCCTTTCCCCAGAGGTTCAAATCCTCTCCCTAGCTTCACCCATGATTCAAATAACAACACTAAGCTGCCTCATTATATCCCTCCTATACATCATCCCAATCCTGATTGCCGTAGCCTTCCTAACCCTAGTAGAACGGAAAATCCTAAGCTACATACAATCCCGCAAAGGCCCTAACGTTGTCGGGCCTTTTGGCCTACTTCAACCATTTGCGGACGGACTGAAACTATTTACCAAAGAGCCCATCCAACCCTCTACCTCTTCCCCACTTCTATTCATTCTGATACCAATACTAGCCCTTGTCCTAGCCCTCACCACTTGAGCACCACTACCACTCCCATTTCCCCTAGCAGATCTAAACCTCGGAGTTCTCTTCCTAATAGCCATGTCAAGCCTAGCCGTCTACTCAGTCCTATGATCAGGCTGAGCCTCGAACTCAAAATACGCACTAATCGGAGCCCTACGGGCAGTAGCACAGACCATTTCATACGAAGTGACACTGGCCATAATCCTGCTATCAATAATCATACTAAGCGGAAGCTACACACTCAGCTCCTTTGCCGTCGCACAGGAGCCTCTATACTTCATTTTCTCCTCATGACCCCTAGCAATAATATGATACGTATCCACCCTAGCAGAGACAAACCGAGCTCCTTTTGACCTCACAGAGGGTGAATCTGAGCTAGTCTCAGGGTTTAACGTTGAATACGCCGCAGGACCCTTCGCCTTATTCTTCCTAGCTGAATATGCGAACATTATGCTAATAAATACACTTACAGCCATCATATTCCTAAACCCAAGCGCCCTAGGGCCACCCACAGAACTATTCCCCGTCATCCTAGCCACAAAAGTCCTCCTACTATCTTCTGGTTTCTTATGGGTCCGAGCTTCATACCCACGATTCCGATATGACCAACTAATGCACCTACTATGAAAAAACTTCCTACCCCTCACACTAGCTCTGTGCCTCTGACACATCAGCATACCTATCTGCTATGCAGGCCTACCTCCTTACATAAGGAAATGTGCCTGAACTACAAAGGGTCACTATGATAAAGTGAACATAGAGGTATAACAGCCCTCTCATTTCCTGTTGACCTTAGAAAAGTAGGAATTGAACCCACACAAGAGAAATCAAAATTCTCCATACTTCCCTTATATTATTTTCTAGTAGAGTCAGCTAATCAAGCTATCGGGCCCATACCCCGAAAATGATGGTTTAACCCCCTCCTCTACTAATGAACCCTTACGCGACCCCAATCATAACCTTCAGCCTCATCTTGGGCACCACAATCACAATTTCCAGCAACCACTGAGTTCTGGCCTGGACAGGACTGGAGATCAACACACTAGCCATCATTCCCCTAATTGCCAAATCCCACCACCCACGAGCAGTAGAAGCCGCAACGAAATACTTCCTAACCCAAGCAGCTGCTTCCGCCCTGGTCCTATTCTCTAGCATAACCAATGCCTGAGTCACCGGCCAATGAGACATCACACAAATAAACCACCCAACCTCCTGTCTACTACTGACAGCAGCAATCGCTATTAAACTGGGCCTAGTGCCATTTCACTTCTGATTCCCAGAAGTACTACAAGGATCGCCACTAATAACAGCCCTGCTACTCTCGACCCTCATAAAATTCCCCCCACTAACCCTGCTCCTACTAATATCCAAATCCCTCGACCCAGCTCTACTCACCGCCATGGCCCTAGCCTCAACAGCACTAGGAGGCTGAATAGGACTGAATCAAACACAAACACGCAAAATCCTAGCCTTCTCGTCCATCTCCCACTTAGGCTGAATCGCCATCATCCTAGTTTACAGCCCCAAATTGGCCTTACTTACCTTCTACCTATACACAATCATAACATCAGCCGTATTCCTAGCCCTTAACAAAATCAAAGCCCTTAACCTATCCATGATCACAACCTCATGAACAAAAACCCCAGTGCTAAACGCCACCCTAATACTAGTACTTTTATCCCTAGCAGGCCTCCCCCCATTAACAGGCTTTATACCAAAGTGACTTATCATCCAAGAACTAACTAAACAGGAAATAACACCAGCAGCCATGGCAATTGCCATGCTATCACTGCTCAGCCTCTTCTTCTACCTACGCCTCGCATACCACTCAACAATTACCCTTCCCCCCAACTCCTCTAACCACATAAAACAATGATACACTAGCAAAGCCCCAAGCACACCTACTGCGGTCCTTGCCTCACTATCAATCCTCTTACTTCCCCTGTCCCCAATAATACATGCCATTGTCTAGAAACTTAGGATAACACCCCAAAACGAAGGCCTTCAAAGCCTTAAATAAGAGTTAAACCCTCTTAGTTTCTGCACATTAAGACTTACAGAATATTAACCTGTATCTTCTGAATGCAAGTCAGACGCTTTAATTAAGCTAAAGCCTCCCTAGACAGATGGGCTTCGATCCCACAAAACTCTAGTTAACAGCTAAATGCCTAAACCAATTGGCTTCTGCCTACAAAGACCCTGACGCACCCTAGTGCGCATCGATGAGCTTGCAACTCAACATGAATTTCACTACAGAGCCGATAAGAAGAGGAATTAAACCTCTGTAAAAAGGACTACAGCCTAACGCTTCAACACTCAACCATCTTACCCGTCACCTTCATCAACCGATGACTATTTTCCACTAACCATAAGGAGATTGGCACCCTGTACCTCATCTTCGGGGCATGAGCAGGAATAGTCGGCACCGCACTCAGCCTATTAATCCGCGCAGAACTAGGACAACCAGGAACTCTCCTAGGCGACGACCAAATTTACAATGTAATCGTTACCGCTCACGCCTTTGTAATAAGCTTCTTTATAGTCATACCCATCATGATCGGAGGATTCGGCAACTGATTAGTCCCCCTCATAATCGGTGCCCCCGACATAGCATTCCCGCGAATAAACAACATAAGCTTTTGACTCCTCCCCCCATCATTCCTCCTCCTACTAGCCTCATCCACTGTAGAAGCTGGCGCCGGCACAGGCTGAACTGTCTACCCTCCCCTAGCAGGTAACCTTGCCCACGCCGGAGCTTCAGTAGACCTGGCTATCTTCTCACTCCACTTAGCCGGTATCTCCTCCATCCTTGGGGCCATCAACTTTATCACCACAGCCATCAACATAAAACCCCCCGCACTCTCACAATACCAAACCCCACTATTTGTCTGATCCGTACTAATTACCACCATCCTACTCCTTCTATCACTCCCCGTACTCGCCGCCGGTATTACAATATTACTAACTGATCGAAACCTAAACACCACATTCTTCGACCCCGCTGGAGGAGGAGACCCAATCCTGTACCAACACCTATTCTGATTCTTCGGACACCCAGAAGTCTATATTCTGATCCTACCGGGGTTCGGAATCATCTCACACGTAGTCACGTACTACTCAGGCAAAAAGGAGCCCTTCGGCTACATGGGAATAGTCTGAGCCATGCTATCCATCGGCTTCCTAGGATTCATCGTCTGAGCTCACCACATGTTTACAGTAGGAATAGACGTTGATACCCGAGCCTACTTTACATCAGCCACTATAATCATTGCCATCCCTACCGGAATCAAAGTATTTAGCTGACTAGCCACCCTGCACGGAGGAACAATCAAATGAGACCCCCCCCCAATACTATGAGCTCTAGGATTTATCTTCCTATTTACCATCGGAGGATTAACAGGAATCGTTCTTGCAAACTCTTCCCTAGACATCGCCCTGCACGACACGTACTACGTAGTTGCCCACTTCCACAACGTCCTATCCATAGGCGCCGTCTTTGCCATTCTAGCAGGATTTACTCACTGATTCCCACTACTCACTGGGTTTACCCTACACCAAACATGAGCAAAAGCCCACTGCGGGGTAATATTTACAGGAGTAAACCTAATGTTCTTCCCCCAGCACTTCCTAGGCCTAGCATCCCCAGTGGTGCCAGTGCACTCTCTGGAGTCACAGCACTGCATCCCCAGTGGTGCCAGTGCACTCTCTGGACTCACTGCACTGCATCCCCAGTGGTGCCAGTGCACTCTCTGGACTCACTGCACTGCATCCCCAGTGGTGCCAGTGCACTCTCTGGACTCACTGAAGTGCATTCTCAGTGGTGCCAGTGCACTCTCTGGACTCACTGCAGTGCATCCCCAGTGGTGCCAGTACACTCACTGGACTCACTGCACTGCATCCCCAGTGGTGCCAGTGCACTCTCTGGACTCACTAAACTGCATCACCAGTGGTGCCTCTGCACTCTCTGGACTCACTGCACTGCTTCCCCAGTGGTGCCAGTGCACTCACTGGACTCACTGCACTGCATCCCCAGTGGTGCCAGTGCACTCTCTGGGCTCACTGCAGTGCATCCCCAGTGGTGCCAGTGCACTCTCTGGACTCACTGCACTGCATCCCCAGTGGTGCCTGTGCGCTCTCTGGAGTCACAGCACTGCATCCCCAGTGGTGCCAGTGCAATCTCTGGACTCACTGCACTGCATCCCCAGTGGTGCCAGTGCACTCTCTGGACTCACTGAAGTGCATTCTCAGTGGTGCCAGTGCACTCTCTGGACTCACTGCACTGCATCCCCAGTGGTGCCAGTGCAATCTCTGGACTCACTGAATTGCATCCCCAGTGGTGCCAGTGCACTCTCTGGACTCACTGCACTGCATCCCCAGTGCTACCAGTGCACTCTCTGGACTCACTGCACTGCATCCCCACTGGTGCCAGTGTACTCTCTGGACTCACTGCACTGCATCCCCAGTGGTGTCAGTGCACTCTCTGGACTCACTGAAGTGCATCCCCAGTTGTGAGAGTGCACTCTCTGGACTCACTCCACTGCATCCCCAGTGGTGCCAGTGCACTCTCTGGACTCACTGCACTGCATCCCCAGTGGTGCCAGTGCAATCTCTGGACTCACTGAAGTGCATCCCCAGTGGTGCCAGTGCACTCTCTGGACTCACTGTACTGCATCACCAGTGGTGCCAGTGCACTCTCTGGACTCACTGCAGTGCATTCCCAGTGGTGCCAGTGCACTCTTTGGACTCACTGCACTGCAGCCCCATTGGTGCCAGTGCACTCTCTGGACTCACTGCACTGCATCACAGGTGGTGCCAGTGCACTCTCTGGACTCACTGCACTGCATCCCCAGTGGTGCCAGTGCACTCTCTGGACTCACTGCACTGCATCCCCAGTGCTGCCAGTGCACTCTCTGCACTCACTTCTCTGCATTCCCAGTGGTGCCAGTGAAGTCTCTGGACTCACTGCACTGCATCCACAGTGGTGCCAGTGCAATCTCTGGACTCACTGCAGTGCATCACCAGTGGTGCCAGTGCACTCTCTGGACTCACTGCACTGCATCCCCAGTGGTGCCAGTGCACTCTCTGGACTCACTGCAGTGCATCCCCAGTGGTGCCAGTGCACTCTCTGGACTCACTGCACTGCATCCCCAGTGGTGCAAGTGCACTCTCTCGAGTCACTGCACTACATCCCCAGTGGTACCAGTGCACTCACTGGACTCACTGTACTTCATCATCTGTGGTGCCAGTGCACTCTCTGGACTCACTGCACTGCATCCCCAGTGGTGCCAGTGCACTCTCTGGACTCACTGCACTGTATCCCCAGTGGTGCCAGTGCACTCACTGGATTCACTGCACTGCACCCCAGTGGTGCCAGTGCACTCTCTGGAGTCACAGCACTGCATCCCCAGTGGTGCCAGTGCACTCTCTGGACTCACTGCACTGCATCCCCAGTGGTGCCAGTGCACTCTCTGGACTCACTGAAGTGCATTCTCAGTGGTGCCAGTGCACTCTCTGGACTCACTGCAGTACATCCCCAGTGGTGCCAGTACACTCACTGGACTCAATGCACTGCATCCCCAGTGGTGCCAGTGCACTCTCTGGACTCACTGCACTGCATCACCAGTGGTTCCAGTGCACTCTCTGGACTCACTGCACTGCTTCCCCAGTGGTGCCAGTGCAATCACTGGACTCACTGCAGTGCATCCCCACTGGTGCCAGTGCACTCTCTGGGCTCACTGCAGTGCATCCCCAGTGGTGCCAGTGCACTCTCTGGACTCACTGCACTGCATCCCCAGTGGTGCCTGTGCGCTCTCTGGAGTCACAGCACTGCATCCCCAGTGGTGCCAGTGCAATCTCTGGACTCACTGCACTGCATCCCCAGTGGTGCCAGTGCACTCTCTGGACTCACTGAAGTGCATTCTCAGTGGTGCCAGTGCACTCTCTGGACTCACTGCACTGCATCTCCAGTGGTGCCAGTGCACTCTCTGGACTCACTGAACTGCATCCCCAGTGGTGCCAGTGCACTCTTTGGACTCACTGCACTGCATCCCTAGTGGTGCCACTGCACTCTCTGGACTCACTGCACTGCTTCCCCATTGGTGCCAGTGCACTCTCTGGACTCACTGCACTGCATCCCCAGTGGTGCCAGTGCACTCACTGGACTCACTGCAGTGCATCCCCACTGGTGCCAGTGCGCTCTCTGGACTCACTGCACTGCATCCCCAGTGGTTCCAGCGCACTCTCTGGACTCACTGCACTGCATCCCCAGTGGTGCTAGAGCACTCTGTGGACTCACTGCAGTGCATCCCCAGTGGTGCCAGTGCACTCTCTGGACTCACTGTATTGCACCCCCAGTGGTGCCAGTGCACTCACTGGACTGACTGCACTGCATCCCCAGTGGTGCCAGTGCACTCTCTGGACTCACTGCACTGCATCCCCAGTGGTGCCAGTGTACTCTCTGGACTCACTGCACTGCATCCCCAGTGGTGCCAGTGCACTCTCTCGAGTCACTGCACTACATCCCCAGTGGTGCCAGTGCACTCTCTGGTCTCACTGCAGTGCATCCCCAGTGGTGCCAGTGCACTCTCTGGACTCACTGCACTGCATCCCCACTGGTGCCAGTGTACTCTCTGGACTCACTGCAGTGCATCCCCAGTGGTGCCAGTGCACTCTCTGGACTCACAGCAGTGCATCCCCAGTGGTGTCAGTGCACTCTCTGGACTCACTGAAGTACATCCCCAGTTGTGCCAGTGCACTCTCTGGACTCAATGCACTGCATCCCCAGTGGTGCCAGTGCACTCTCTGTACTCACTGCACTGCATCCCCAGTGGTGCCAGTGCAATCTCTGGACTCACTGAAGTGCATCCCCAGTGGTGCCAGTGCACTCTCTGGACTCACTGCAGTGCATCCCCAGTGGTGCCAGTGCACTCTCTGGACTCACTGTACTGCATCCCCAGTGGTGCCAGTGCACTCTCTGGACTCACTGCAGTGCATTCCCAGTGGTGCCAGTGCACTCCTTGGACTCACTGCACTGCAGCCCCATTGGTGCCAGTGCACTCTCTGGACTCACTGCACTGCATCACAGGTGGTACCAGTGCACTCTCTGGACTCACTGCACTGCATCCCCAGTGGTGCCAGTGCACTCTCTGGACTCACTGCAGTGCATCCCCAGTGGTGCCAGTGCACTCTCTGCACTCACTTCTCTGCATCACCAGTGGTGCCAGTGCACTCTCTGGACTCACTGCACTGCATCCACAGTGGTGCCAGTGCAATCTCTGGACTCACTGCAGTGCATCACCAGTGGTGCCAGTGCACTCTCTGGACTCACTGCACTGCATCCCCAGTGGTGCCAGTGCACTCTCTGGACTCACTGCAGTGCATCCCCAGTGGTGCCAGTGCACTCTCTGGACTCACTCACTGCATCCCCAGTGGTGCAAGTGCACTCTCTCGAGTCACTGCACTACATCCCCAGTGGTACCAGTGCACTCACTGGACTCACTGTACTGCATCATTTGTGGTGCCAGTGCACTCTCTGGACTCACTGCAATGCATCCCCAGTGGTGCCAGTGCACTCTCTGGACTCACTGCACTGCATCCCCAGTGGTGCCAGTGCACTCTCTGGACTCACTGCACTGTATCCCCAGTGGTGCCAGTGCACTCACTGGATTCACTGCAGTGCATCCCCAGTGGTGCCAGTGCACTCTGGACTCACTGCACTGCATCCCCAGTGGTGACAGTGCACTCTCTGGACTCACTGCACTGCATCCCCAGTGGTGCCAGTGCACTCTCTGGACTCACTGCACTGCATCCCCAGTGGTGCCAGTGCAGTCTCTGGAGTAACTGCAGTGCATGCCCACTGGTGCCAAAGCACTCTCTGGACTCCCGGAACCGCATCCGCAGTGGTGCCAGTGCACTCTCTGGACTCACTGCACTGCATCCCCAGTGGTGCCAGTGCACTCTCTGGACTCACTAAAGTGCAGCACCAGTGGTGCCTCTGCACTCTCTGGACTCACTGCACTGCTTCCCCAGTGGTGCCAGTGCACTCACTGGACTCACTGCAGTGCATCCCCACTGGTGCCAGTGCACTCTCTGGGCTCACTGCAGTGCATCCCCAGTGGTGCCAGTGCACTCTTGGACTCACTGCACTGCATCCCCAGTGGTGCCTGTGCGCTCTCTGGAGTCACAGCACTGCATCCCCAGTGGTGCCAGTGCAATCTCTGGACTCACTGCACTGCATCCCCAGTGGTGCCAGTGCACTCTCTGGACTCACTGAAGTGCATTCTCAGTGGTGCCAGTGCACTCTCTGGACTCACTGCACTGCATCCCCAGTGGTGCCAGTGCACTCTCTGGACTCACTGAACTGCATCCCCAGTGGTGCCAGTGCACTCTCTGGACTCACTGCACTGCATCCCCAGTGCTGCCAGTGCACTCTCTGGACTCACTGCACTGCATCCCTAGTGGTGCCACTGCACTCTCTGGACTCACTGCACTGCTTCCCCAGTGGTGCCAGTGCACTCTCTGGACTCACTGCACTGCATCCCCAGTGGTGCCAGTGCACTCACTGGACTAACTGCAGTGCATCCCCAGTGGTGCCAGTGCACTCTCTGGACTCACTGCACTGCATCCCCAGTGGTGCCAGTGCACTCTCTGGACTCACTGCACTGCATCCCCAGTGGTTCCAGCGCACTCTCTGGACTCACTGCACTGCATCCCCAGTGGTGCTAGTGCACTCTGTGGACTCACTGCAGTGCATCCCCAGTGGTGCCAGTGCACTCTCTGGACTCACTGAAGTGCATTCTCAGTGGTGCCAGTGCACTCTCTGGACTCACTTCAGTGCATCCCCAGTGGTGCCAGTACACTCTCTGGACTCACTGCAGTGCATCCCCAGTGGTGCCAGTGCACTCTCTGGACTCACTGCAGTGCATCCCCAGTGGAGCCAGTGCACTCTCTGGACTCACTGCAGTGCATCCGCAGTGGTGCCATTGCACTCTCTGGACTCACTGCACTGCATCCCCAGTGGTGCCAGTGCACTCTCTGGACTCACTAAACTGCATCACCAGTGGTTCCAGTGCACTCTCTGGACTCACTGCACTGCTTCCCCAGTGGTGCCAGTGCACTCACTGGACTCACTGCAGTGCATCCCCACTGGTGCCAGTGCACTCTCTGGGCTCACTGAAGTGCATTCTCAGTGGTGCCAGTGCACTCTCTGGACTCACTGCAGTACATCCCCAGTGGTGCCAGTACACTCACTGGACTCACTGCATTGCATCCCCAGTGGTGCCAGTGCACTCTCTGGACTCACTAAACTGCATCACCAGTGGTTCCAGTGCACTCTCTGGACTCACTGCACTGCTTCCCCAGTGGTGCCAGTGCACTCACTGGACTCACTGCAGTGCATCCCCACTGGTGCCAATGCACTCTCTGGGCTCACTGCAGTGCATCCCCAGTGGTGCCAGTGCACTCTCTGGACTCACTGCACTGCATCCCCAGTGGTGCCTGTGCGCTCTCTGGAGTCACAGCACTGCATCCCCAGTGGTGCCAGTGCAATCTCTGGACTCACTGCACTGCATCCCCAGTGGTGCCAGTGCACTCTCTGGACTCACTGAAGTGCATTCTCAGTGGTGCCAGTGCACTCTCTGGACTCACTGCACTGCATCTCCAGTGGTGCCAGTGCACTCTCTGCACTCACTGAACTGCATCCCCAGTGGTGCCAGTGCACTCTTTGGACTCACTGCACTGCATCCCTAGTGGTGCCACTGCACTCTCTGGACTCACTGCACTGCTTCCCTAGTGGTGCCAGTGCACTCTCTGGACTCACTGCACTGCATCCCCAGTGGTGCCAGTGCACTCACTGGACTCACTGCAGTGCATCCCCACTGGTGCCAGTGCGCTCTCTGGACTCACTGCACTGCATCCCCAGTGGTTCCAGCGCACTCTCTGGACTCACTGCACTGCATCCCCAGTGGTGCTAGTGCACTCTGTGGACTCACTGCAGTGCATCCCCAGTGGTGCCAGTGCACTCTCTGGACTCACTGTACTGCACCCCCAGTGGTGCCAGTGCACTCACTGGACTGACTGCACTGCATCCCCAGTGGTGCCAGTGCACTCTCTGGACTCACTGCACTGCATCCCCAGTGGTGCCAGTGTACTCTCTGGACTCACTGCACTGCATCCCCAGTGGTGCCAGTGCACTCTCTCGAGTCACTGCACTACATCCCCAGTGGTGCCAGTGCACTCTCTGGTCTCACTGCACTGCATCCCCAGTGGTGCCAGTGCACTCTCTGGACTCACTGCACTGCATCCCCAATGGTGCCAGTGTACTCTCTGGACTCACTGCAGTGCATCCCCAGTGGTGCCAGTGCACTCTCTGGACTCACTCACTGCATCCCCAGTGGTGTCAGTGTACTCTCTGGACTCACTGCACTGCATCCCCAGTGCTGCCAGTGCACTCTCTGGACTCAATGCACTGCATCCCCAGTGGTGCCAGTGCACTCTCTGTACTCACTGCACTGCATCCCCAGTGGTGCCAGTGCAATCTCTGGACTCACTGAAGTGCATCCCCAGTGGTGCCAGTGCACTCTCTGGACTCACTGCAGTGCATCCCCAGTGGTGCCAGTGCACTCTCTGGACTCACTGTACTGCATCACCAGTGGTGCCAGTGCACTCTCTGGACTCACTGCAGTGCATTCCCAGTGGTGCCAGTGCACTCTTTGGACTCACTGCACTGCAGCCCCATTGGTGCCAGTGCACTCTCTGGACTCACTGCACTGCATCACAGGTGGTACCAGTGCACTGTCTGGACTCACTGCACTGCATCCCCAGTGGTGCCAGTGCACTCTCTGGACTCACTGCACTGCATCCCCAGTGGTGCCAGTGCACTCTCTGCACTCACTTCTCTGCATGCCCAGTGGTGCCAGTGAAGTCTCTGGACTCACTGCACTGCATCCACAGTGGTGCCAGTGCAATCTCTGGACTCACTGCAGTGCATCACCAGTGGTGCCAGTGCACTCTCTGGACTCACTGCACTGCATCCCCAGTGGTGCCAGTGCACTCTCTGGACTCACTGCAGTGCATCCCCAGTGGTGCCAGTGCACTCTCTGGACTCACTCACTGCATCCCCAGTGGTGCAAGTGCACTCTCTCGAGTCACTGCACTACATCCCCAGTGGTACCTGTGCACTCACTGGACTCACTGTACTGCATCATCTGTGGTGCCAGTGCACTCTCTGGACTCACTGCAATGCATCCCCAGTGGTGCCAGTGCACTCTCTGGACTCACTGCACTGCATGCCCAGTGGTGCCAGTGCACTCTCTGGACTCACTGCACTGCATCCCCAGTGGTGCCAGTGCACTCACTGGATTCACTGCAGTGCATCCCCAGTGGTGCCAGTGCACTCTCTGGACTCACTGCACTGCATCCCCAGTGGTGCCAGTGCACTCTGTGGACTCACTGCACTGCATCCCCAGTGGTGCCAGTGCACTCTCTGGACTCACTGCACTGCATCCCCAGTGGTGCCAGTGCACTCTCTGGACTCACTGCACTGCATCCCCAGTGGTGCCAGTGCAGTCTCTGGAGTAACTGCAGTGCATCCCCACTGGTGCCAAAGCACTCTCTGGACTCCCGGAACCGCATACGCAGTGGTGCCAGTGCACTCTCTGGACTCACTGCAGTGCATTCCCAGTGGTGCCAGTGCACTCTCTGGACTCACTAAACTGCATCACCAGTGGTGCCTCTGCACTCTCTGGACTCACTGCACTGCTTCCCCAGTGGTGCCAGTGCACTCACTGGACTCACTGCAGTGCATCCCCACTGGTGCCAGTGCACTCTCTGGGCTCACTGCAGTGCATCCCCAGTGGTGCCAGTGCACTCTCTGGACTCACTGCACTGCATCCCCAGTGGTGCCTGTGCGCTCTCTGGAGTCACAGCACTGCATCCCCAGTGGTGCCAGTGCAATCTCTGGACTCACTGCACTGCATCCCCAGTGGTGCCAGTGCACTCTCTGGACTCACTGAAGTGCATTCTCAGTGGTGCCAGTGCACTCTCTGGACTCACTGCACTGCATCCCCAGTGGTGCCAGTGCACTCTCTGGACTCACTGAACTGCATCCCCAGTGGTGCCAGTGCACTCTCTGGACTCACTGCACTGCATCCCCAGTGCTGCCAGTGCACTCTCTGGACTCACTGCACTGCATCCCTAGTGGTGCCACTGCACTCTCTGGACTCACTGCACTGCTTCCCCAGTGGTGCCAGTGCACTCTCTGGACTCACTGCACTGCATCCCCAGTGGTGCCAGTGCACTCACTGGACTCACTGTACTGCATCCCCAGTGGTGCCAGTGCACTCTCTGGACTCACTGCACTGCATCCCCAGTGGTGCCAGTGCACTCTCTGGACTCACTGCACTGCATCCCCAGTGGTTCCAGCGCACTCTCTGGACTCACTGCAGTGCATCCCCAGTGGTGCTAGTGCACTCTGTGGACTCACTGCAGTGCATCCCCAGTGGTGCCAGTGCACTCTCTGGACTCACTGAAGTGCATTCTCAGTGGTGCCAGTGCACTCTCTGGACTCACTTCAGTGCATCCCCAGTGGTGCCAGTACACTCTCTGGACTCACTGCAGTGCATCCCCAGTGGTGCCAGTGCACTCTCTGGACTCACTGCAGTGCATCCCCAGTGGAGCCAGTGCACTCTCTGGACTCACTGCAGTGCATCCGCAGTGGTGCCATTGCACTCTCTGGACTCACTGCACTGCATCTCCAGTGGTGCCAGTGCACTCTCTGGACTCACTGCACTGCATCCCCAGTGGTGCCAGTGCACTCTCTGGACTCACTGCACTGCATCCCCAGTGGTGCTAGTGCACTGTGTGGACTCACTGCACTGCATCCCCAGTGGTGCCAGTGCGCTCTCTGGACTCACTGCAGTGCATCCCCAGTGGTGCCAGTGCACTCTCAGGACTCACTGCACTGCATCCCCAGTGGTGCCAGTGCA
This sequence comes from Anser brachyrhynchus, assembly GCF_964034855.1. Lineage (NCBI taxonomy): Eukaryota > Metazoa > Chordata > Aves > Anseriformes > Anatidae > Anser > Anser brachyrhynchus. The sequence goes on along the minus strand of NW_027663769.1, from coordinate 27,727 downwards.
CTCTCTGCACTCACTGCACTGCATCCCCAGTAGTGACAGTGCACTCTCTGGACTCACTGCAGTGCATTCCCAGTGGTGCCAGTGCACTCTCTGGACTCACTGCACTGCATCCCCAGTGGTGCCAGTGCACTCTCTGGACTCACTGCACTGCATCCCCAGTGGTGCCAGTGCACTCTGTGGACTCACTGTACTGCATCCCCAGTGGTGACAGTGCAATCTCTGGACTCACTGCAGTGCATCCCCAGTGGTGCCAGTGCACTCTCTGGACTCACTGCAGTGCATCCCCAGTGGTGCCAGTGCACTCTCTGGACTCACTGCACTGCATCCCCAGTGGTGCCAGTGCAGTCTCTGGAGTAACTGCAGTGCATCCCCAGTGGTGCCAAAGCACTCTCTGGACTCACTGCAGTGCATCCCCAGTGGTGCCAGTGCACTCTCTGGACTCATTGAAGTGCATTCTCAGTGGTGCCAGTGCACTCTCTGGACTCACTGGAGTGCATCCCCAGTGGTGCCAGTACACTCACTGGACTCACTGCACTGCATCCCCAGTGGTGCCAGTGCACTCTCTGGACTCACTGCAGTGCATCCCCAGTGGTGCCACTGCACTCTCTGGACTCACTGCACGACTTCCCCAGTGGTGCCAGTGCACTCACTGGACTCACTACACTGCATCCCCACTGGTGCCAGTGCACTCTCTGGGCTCACTGCAGTGCATCCCCAGTGGTGCCAGTGCACTCTCTGGACTCACTGCACTGCATCCCCAGTGGAGCCAGTGCGCTCTCTGGAGTCGCAGCACTGCATCCCCAGTGGTGCCAGTGCAATCTCTGGACTCACTGCACTGCATCCCCAGTGGTGCCAGTGCACTCTCTGGACTCACTGCACTGCATCCCCGGTGGTGCCAGTTCAGTCTCTGGAGTAACTGCACTGCATCCCCATTGGTGCCAAAGCACTCTCTGGACTCCCAGCACCGCATCCCCAGTGGTGCCAGTGCACTCTCTGGACTCACTGCACTGCATGCCCAGTGGTGCCAGTGCACTCTCTGGACTCCCAGCACTGCATCCCCATTGGTGCCAAAGCACTCTCTGGACTCCCAGCACCGCATCCCCAGTGGTGCCAGTGCACTCTCTGGACTCACTGTACTGCATCCCCAGTGGTGACAGTGCACTCTCTGGACTCACTGCACTGCATCCCCAGTGGTGCCAGTGCACTCTCTGGACTCACTGCAGTGCATCCCCAGTGGTGCCAGTGCACTCTCTGGACTCAATGCACTGCATCCCCAGTGGTGCCAGTGCACTCTCTGGACTCACTGCACTGCATCCCCAGTGGTGCCAGTGCAATCTCTGCACTCACTGTACTGCATCACCAGTGGTGCCAGTGCACTCTCTGGACTCACTGCAGTGCATCCCCAGTGGTGCCAGTGCACTCTCTGGACTCACTGTACTGCATCACCAGTGGTGCCAGTGCACTCTCTGGACTCACTGCAGTGCATTCCCAGTGGTGCCAGTGCACTCTTTGGACTCACTGCACTGCAGCCCCATTGGTGCCAGTGCACTCTCTGGACTCACTGCACTACATCACAGGTGGTGCCAGTGCACTCTCTGGACTCACTGCACTGCATCCCCAGTGGTGCCAGTGCACTCTCTGGACTCACTGCAGTGCATCCCCAGTGGTGCCAGTGCACTCTCTGCACTCACTTCTCTGCATTCCCAGTGGTGCCAGTGAAGTCTCTGGACTCACTGCACTGCATCCACAGTGGTGCCAGTGCAATCTCTGGACTCACTGCAGTGCATTACCAGTGGTGCCAGTGCACTCTCTGGACTCACTGCACTGCATCCCCAGTGGTGCAAGTGCACTCTCTCGAGTCACTGCACTACATCCCCAGTGGTGCCAGTGCACTCACTGGACTCGCTGTACTGCATCATCTGTGGTGCCAGTGCACTCTCTGGACTCACTGCAATGCATCCCCAGTGGTGCCAGTGCACTCTCTGGACTCACTGCACTGCATCCCCAGTGGTGCCAGTGCACTCTCTGGACTCACTGCACTGTATCCCCAGTGGTGCCAGTGCACTCACTGGATTCACTGCAGTGCATCCCCAGTGGTGCCAGTGCACTCTCTGGACTCACTGCACTGCATCCCCAGTGGTGCCAGTGCACTCTGTGGACTCACTGCACTGCATCCCCAGTGGTGCCAGTGCACTCTCTGGACTCACTGCAGTGCATCCCCAGTGGTGCCAGTGCACTCTCTGGACTCACTGCACTGCATCCCCAGTGGTGCCAGTGCAGTCTCTGGAGTAACTGCAGTGCATCCCCACTGGTGCCAAAGCACTCTCTGGACTGCCGGCACCGCATCCCCAGTGGTGCCAGTGCACTCTCTGGACTCACTGCACTGCATCCCCAGTGGTGCCAGTGCACTCTCTGGAGTCACAGCACTGCATCCCCAGTGGTGCCAGTGCACTCTCTGGACTCACTGCACCGCATCCCCAGTGGTGCCAGTGCACTCTCTGGACTCACTGAAGTGCATTCTCAGTGGTGCCAGTGCACTCTCTGGACTCACTGCACTGCATCCCCAGTGGTGCCAGTACACTCACTGGACTCACTGCACTGCATCCCCAGTGGTGCCAGTGCACTCTCTGGACTCACTAAACTGCATCACCAGTGGTGCCTCTGCACTCTCTGGACTCACTGCACTGCTTCCCCAGTGGTGCCAGTGCACTCACTGGACTCACTGCAGTGCATCCCCACTGGTGCCAGTGCACTCTCTGGGCTCACTGCAGTGCATCCCCAGTGGTGCCAGTGCACTCTCTGGACTCACTGCACTGCATCCCCAGTGGTGCCTGTGCGCTCTCTGGAGTCACAGCACTGCATCCCCAGTGGTGCCAGTGCAATCTCTGGACTCACTGCACTGCATCCCCAGTGGTGCCAGTGCACTCTCTGGACTCACTGAAGTGCATTCTCAGTGGTGCCAGTGCACTCTCTGGACTCACTGCACTGCATCCCCAGTGGTGCCAGTGCACTCTCTGGACTCACTGAACTGCATCCCCAGTGGTGCCAGTGCACTCTCTGGACTCACTGCAGTGCATCCCCAGTGCTGCCAGTGCACTCTCTGGACTCACTGCACTGCATCCCTAGTGGTGCCACTGCACTCTCTGGACTCACTGCACTGCTTCCCCAGTGGTGCCAGTGCACTCTCTGGACTCACTGCACTGCATCCCCAGTGGTGCCAGTGCACTCACTGGACTCACTGCAGTGCATCCCCACTGGTGCCAGTGCACTCTCTGGACTCACTGCACTGCATCCCCAGTGGTGCCAGTGCACTCTCTGGACTCACTGCACTGCATCCCCAGTGGTTCCAGCGCACTCTCTGGACTCACTACACTGCATCCCCAGTGGTGCTAGTGCACTCTGTGGACTCACTGCAGTGCATCCCCAGTGGTGCCAGTGCACTCTCTGGACTCACTGAAGTGCATTCTCAGTGGTGCCAGTGCACTCTCTGGACTCACTTCAGTGCATCCCCAGTGGTGCCAGTACACTCTCTGGACTCACTGCAGTGCATCCCCAGTGGTGCCAGTGCACTCTCTGGACTCACTGCACTGCATCCCCAGTGGTGCCAGTGCACTCACTGGATTCACTGCACTGCATCCCCAGTGGTGCCAGTGCACTCTCTGGACTCACTGCACTGCATCCCCAGTGGTGCCAGTGCACTCTGTGGACTCACTGTACTGCATCCCCAGTGGTGACAGTGCACTCTCTGGACTCACTGCAGTGCATCCCCAGTGGTGCCAGTGCACTCTCTGGACTCACTGCAGTGCATCTCCAGTGGTGCCAGTGCACTCTCCGGACTCACTGCACTGCATCCCCAGTGGTGCCAGTGCAGTCTCTGGAGTAACTGCAGTGCATCCCCACTGGTGCCAAAGCACTCTCTGGACTCACTGCAGTGCATCCCCAGTGGTGCCACTGCACTCTCTGGACTCACTGCAGTGCATCCCCAGTGGTGCCAGTGCACTCTCTGTACTCACTGAAGTGCATTCTCAGTGGTGCCAGTGCACTCTCTGGACTCACTGCAGTGCATCCCCAGTGGTGCCAGTACACTCACTGGACTCACTGCACTGCATCCCCAGTGGTGCCAGTGCACTCTCTGGACTCACTGCAGTGCATCCCCAGTGGTGCCACTGCACTCTCTGGACTCACTGCACTGCTTCCCCAGTGGTGCCAGTGCACTCACTGGACTCACTGCAGTGCATCCCCACTGGTGCCAGTGCACTCTCTGGGCTCACTGCAGTGCATCCCCAGTGGTGCCAGTGCACTCTCTGGACTCACTGCACTGCATCCCCAGTGGAGCCAGTGCGCTCTCTGGAGTCACAGCACTGCATCCCCATTGGTGCCAAATCACTCTCTGGACTCCCAGCACCGCATCCCCAGTGGTGCCAGTGCACTCTCTGGACTCACTGCACTGCATGCCCAGTGGTGCCAGTGCACTCTCTGGACTCACTGTACTGCATACCACTGGTGCCAGTGCACTCTGTGGACTCACTGCAGTGCATCCCCAGTGGTGCCAGTGCACTCTCTGGACTCACTGCACTGCATGCCCAGTGGTGCCAGTGCACTCTCTGCACTCCCAGCACTGCATCCCCATTGGTGCCAAAGCACTCTCTGGTCTCCCAGCACCGCATCCCCAGTGGTGCCAGTGCACTCTCTGGACTCACTGTACTGCATCCCCAGTGGTGACAGTGCACTCTCTGGACTCACTGCACTGCATCCCCAGTGGCGCCAGTGCACTCTCTGGACTCACTGCAGTGCATCCCCAGTGGTTACAGTGCACTCTCTGGACTCACTGCACTGAAGCCCCAGTGGTGCCAGTGCACTCTCTGGACTCACTGCACTGCATCCCCAGTGGTGCCAGTGCACTCTCTGGACTCACTTCAGGGCATCCCCAGTGGTGCCAGTGCACTGTCTGGACTCACTGCAGTGCATCCCCAGTGGTGCCAGTGCACTCTCTGGACTCACTGTACTGCACCCCCAGTGGTGCCAGTGCACTCACTGGACTCAATGCACTGCATCCCCAGTGGTGCCAGTGCACTCTCTGGACTCACTGCACTGCATCCCCAGTGGTGCCAGTGCAATCTCTGCACTCACTGTAGTGCATCCCCACTGGTGCCAGTGCACTCTCTAGACTCACTGCAGTGCATCCCCAGTGGTGCCAGTGCACTCTCTGGACTCACTGTACTGCATCACCAGTGGTGCCAGTGCACTCTCTGGACTCACTGCAGTGCATTCCCAGTGGTGCCAGTGCACTCTTTGGACTCACTGCACTGCAGCCCCATTGGTGCCAGTGCACTCTCTGTACTCACTGCACTGCATCACAGGTGGTGCCAGTGCACTCTCTGGACTCACTGCACTGCATCCCCAGTGGTGCCAGTGCACTCTCTGGACTCACTGCACCGCATCCCCAGTGGTGCCAGTGCACTCTCTGCACTCACTTCTCTGCATTCCCAGTGGTGCCAGTGAAGTCTCTGGACTCACTGCACTACATCCACAGTGGTGCCAGTGCAATCTCTGGACTCACTGCAGTGCATCACCAGTGGTGCCAGTGCACTCTCTGGACTCACTGCACTGCATCCCCAGTGGTGCCAGTGCAATCTCTGGACTCACTGCAGTGCACCCCAGTGGTGCCAGTGCACTCTCTGGACTCACTGCACTGCATCCCCAGTGGTGCAAGTGCACTCTCTCGAGTCACTGCACTACATCCCCAGTGGTGCCAGTGCACTCACTGGACTCACTGTACTGCATCATCTGTGGTGCCAGTGCACTCTCTGGACTCACTGCACTGCATCCCCAGTGGTGACAGTGCACTCTCTGGACTCACTGCAGTGCATCCCCAGTGGTGACAGTGCACTCTCTGGACTCACTGCAGTGCATCCCCAGTGGTGCCAGTGCACTCTCTGGACTCACTGCAGTGCATCCCCAGTGGTGCCAGTGCACTCTCTGGACTCACTGCACTGTATCCCCAGTGGTGCCAGTGCACTCACTGGATTCACTGCAGTGCATCCCCAGTGGTGCCAGTGCACTCTCTGGACTCACTGCACTGCATCCCCAGTGGTGCCAGTGCACTCTCTGGACTCACTGCAATGCATCCCCAGTGGTGCCAGTGCACTCTCTGGACTCACTGCACTGCATCCCCAGTGGTGCCAGTGCAGTCTCTGGAGTAACTGCAGTGCATCCCCACTGGTGCCAAAGCACTCTCTGGACTCCCGGCACCGCATCCCCAGTGGTGCCAGTGCACTCTCTGGACTCACTGCACTGCATCCCCAGTGGTGCCAGTGCACTCTCTGGAGTCACAGCACTGCATCCCCAGTGGTGCCAGTGCACTCTCTGGACTCACTGAAGTGCATCCCCAGTGGTGCCAGTGCACTCTCTGGACTCACTGAAGTGCATTCTCAGTGGTGCCAGTGCACTCTCTGGACTCACTGCACTGCATCCCCAGTGGTGCCAGTGCACTCTCTGGACTCACTGCACTGCATCACCAGTGGTGCCTCTGCACTCTCTGGACTCACTGCACTGCTTCCACAGTGGTGCCAGTGCAATCTCTGGACTCACTGCACTGCATCCCCAGTGGTGCCAGTGCACTCTCTGGACTCACTGAAGTGCATTCTCAGTGGTGCCAGTGCACTCTCTGGACTCACTGCACTGCATCCCCAGTGGTGCCAGTGCAGTCTCTGGACTCACTGAACTGCATCCCCAGTGCTGCCAGTGCACTCTCTGGACTCACTGCACTGCATCCCCAGTACTGCCAGTGCACTCTCTGGACTCACTGCACTGCATCCCTAGTGGTGCCAGTGCACTCACTGGACTCACTGCAGTGCATCCCCAGTGGTGCCAGTGCACTCTCTGGACTCACTGCAGTGCATCCCCAGTGGTGCCAGTGCACTCTCTGGACTCACTGCACTGCTTCCCCAGTGGTGCCAGTGCACTCTCTGGACTCACTGAACTGCATCCCCAGTGGTGCCAGTGCACTCTCTGGACTCACTGCACTGCATCCCCAGTGCTGCCAGTGCACTCTCTGGACTCACTGCACTGCATCCCTAGTGGTGCCACTGCACTCTCTGGACTAACTGTAGTGCATCCCAAGTGGTGCCAGTGCACTCTCTGGACTCACTGTACTGCACCCCCAGTGGTGCCAGTGCACTCACTGGACTGACTGCACTGCATCCCCAGTGGTGCCAGTGCACTCTCTGGACTCACTGCACTGCATCCCCACTGGTGCCAGTGTACTCTCTGGACTCACTGCAGTGCATCCCCAGTGGTGCCAGTGCACTCTCTGGACTCACTGCACTGCATCCCCACTGGTGCCAGTGCACTCTCTGGACTCACTGAAGTGCATCCCCAGTTGTGCCAGTGCACTCTCTGGACTCAATGCACTGCATCCCCAGTGGTGCCAGTGCACTCTCTGGACTCACTGCACTGCATCCCCAGTGGTGCCAGTGCACTCTCTGGACTCACTGTACTGCATCACCAGTGGTGCCAGTGCACTCTCTGGACTCACTGCAGTGCATCCCCAGTGGTGCCAGTGCACTCTCTGGACTCACTGTACTGCATCACCAGTGGTGCCAGTGCACTCTCTGGACTCACTGCAGTGCATTCCCAGTGGTGCCAGTGCACTCTTTGGACTCACTGCCCTGCAGCCCCATTGGTGCCAGTGCACTCTCTGGACTCACTGCACTGCATCCCCAGTGGTGCCAGTGCACTCTCTGGACTCACTGCACTGCATCCCCAGTGGTGCCAGTGCACTCTCTGCACTCACTTCTCTGCATTCCCAGTGGTGCCAGTGAAGTCTCTGGACTCACTGCACTACATCCACAGTGGTGCCAGTGCAATCTCTGGACTCACTGCAGTGCATCACCAGTGGTGCCAGTGCACTCTCTGGACTCACTGCACTGCATCCCCAGTGGTGCCAGTGCACTCTCTGGACTCACTGCACTGCATCCCCAGTGGTGCCAGTGCACTCTCTGGACTCACTGCACTGCATCCCCAGTGGTGCCAGTGCACTCTCTGGACTCACTGCACTGTATCCCCAGTGGTGCCAGTGCACTCACTGGATTCACTGCAGTGCATCCCCAGTGGTGCCAGTGCACTCTCTGGACTCACTGCACTGCATCCCCAGTGGTGCCAGTGCACTCTGTGGACTCACTGCACTGCATCCCCAGTGGTGCCAGTGCACTCTCTGGACTCACTGCACTGCATCCCCAGTGGTGCCAGTGCACTCTCTGGACTCACTGCACTGCATCCCCAGTGGTGCAAGTGCACTCTCTCGAGTCACTGCACTACATCCCCAGTGGTGCCAGTGCACTCACTGGACTCACTGTACTGCATCATCTGTGGTGCCAGTGCACTCTCTGGACTCACTGCAATGCATCCCCAGTGCTGCCAGTGCACTCTCTGGACTCACTGCACTGCATCCCTAGTGGTGCCACTGCACTCTCTGGACTCACTGCATTGCTTCCCCAGTGGTGCCAGTGCACTCTCTGGACTCACTGCACTGCATCCCCAGTGGTGCCAGTGCACTCACTGGACTCACTGTACTGCATCCCCAGTGGTGCCAGTGCACTCTCTGGACTCACTGCACTGCATCCCCAGTGGTGCCAGTGCACTCTCTGGACTCACTGCACTGCATCCCCAGTGGTTCCAGCGCACTCTCTGGACTCACTGCACTGCATCCCCAGTGGTGCTAGTGCACTCTGTGGACTCACTGCAGTGCATCCCCAGTGGTGCCAGTGCACTCTCTGGACTCACTGAAGTGCATTCTCAGTGGTGCCAGTGCACTCTCTGGACTCACTTCAGTGCATCCCCAGTGGTGCCAGTACACTCTCTGGACTCACTGCAGTGCATCCCCAGTGGTGCCAGTGCACTCTCTGCACTCACTGCAGTGCATCCCCAGTGGAGCCAGTGCACTCTCTGGACTCACTGCAGTGCATCCGCAGTGGTGCCATTGCACTCTCTGGACTCACTGCACTGCATCTCCAGTGGTGCCAGTGCACTCTCTGGACTCACTGCACTGCATCCCCAGTGCTGCCAGTGCACTCTCAGGACTCACTGCACTGCATCCCCAGTGGTGCCAGTGCACTCTCTGCACTCACTGCAGTGCATCCCCAGTAGTGACAGTGCACTCTCTGGACTCACTGCAGTGCATCCCCAGTGGTGCCAGTGCACTCTCTGGACTCACTGCACTGCATCCCCAGTGGTGCTAGTGCACTGTGTGGACTCACTGCACTGCATCCCCAGTGGTGCCAGTGCGCTCTCTGGACTCACTGCAGTGCATCCCCAGTGGTGCCAGTGCACTCTCAGGACTCACTGCACTGCATCCCCAGTGGTGCCAGTGCACTCTCTGCACTCACTGCAGTGCATCCCCAGTAGTGACAGTGCACTCTCTGGACTCACTGCAGTGCATCCCCAGTGGTGCCAGTGCACTCTCTGGACTCACTGCACTGCATCCCCAGTGGTGCCAGTGCACTCTCTGGACTCACTGCAACTGCATCCCCAGTGGTGCCAGTGCACTCTGTGGACTCACTGTACTGCATCCCCAGTGGTGACAGTGCAATCTCTGGACTCACTGCAGTGCATCCCCAGTGGTGCCAGTGCACTCTCTGGACTCACTGCAGTGCATCCCCAGTGGTGCCAGTGCACTCTCTGGACTCACTGCACTGCATCCCCAGTGGTGCCAGTGCAGTCTCTGGTGTAACTGCAGTGCATCCCCACTGGTGCCAAAGCACTCTCTGGACTCACTGCAGTGCATCCCCAGTGGTGCCAGTGCACTCTCTGGACTCATTGAAGTGCATTCTCAGTGGTGCCAGTGCACTCTCTGGACTCACTGCAGTGCATCCCCAGTGGTGCCAGTACACTCACTGGACTCACTGCACTGCATCCCCAGTGGTGCCAGTGCACTCTCTGGACTCACTGCAATGCATCCCCAGTGGTGCCACTGCACTCTCTGGACTCACTGCACTGCTTCCCCAGTGGTGCCAGTGCACTCACTGGACTCACTACACTGCATCCCCACTGGTGCCAGTGCACTCTCTGGGCTCACTGCAGTGCATCCCCAGTGGTGCCAGTGCACTCTCTGGACTCACTGCACTGCATCCCCAGTGGAGCCAGTGCGCTCTCTGGAGTCACAGCACTGCATCCCCAGTGGTGCCAGTGCAATCTCTGGACTCACTGCACTGCATCCCCAGTGGTGCCAGTGCACTCTCTGGACTCACTGCACTGCATCCCCGGTGGTGCCAGTGCAGTCTCTGGAGTAACTGCACTGCATCCCCATTGGTGCCAAAGCACTCTCTGGACTCCCAGCACCGCATCCCCAGTGGTGCCAGTGCACTCTCTGGACTCACTGCACTGCATGCCCAGTGGTGCCAGTGCACTCTCTGGACTCCCAGCACTGCATCCCCATTGGTGCCAAAGCACTCTCTGGACTCCCAGCACCGCATCCCCAGTGGTGCCAGTGCACTCTCTGGACTCACTGTACTGCATCCCCAGTGGTGACAGTGCACTCTCTGGACTCACTGCACTGCATCCCCAGTGGTGCCAGTGCACTCTCTGGACTCACTGCAGTGCATCCCCAGTGGTGCCAGTGCACTCTCTGGACTCAATGCACTGCATCCCCAGTGGTGCCAGTGCACTCTCTGGACTCACTGCACTGCATCCCCAGTGGTGCCAGTGCAATCGCTGCGCTCACTGTACTGCATCACCAGTGGTGCCAGTGCACTCTCTGGACTCACTGCAGTGCATCCCCAGTGGTGCCAGTGCACTCTCTGGACTCACTGTACTGCATCACCAGTGGTGCCAGTGCACTCTCTGGACTCACTGCAGTGCATTCCCAGTGGTGCCAGTGCACTCTTTGGACTCACTGTACTGCATCCCCAGTGGTGCCAGTGCACTCTCTGGACTCACTGCACTACATCACAGGTGGTGCCAGTGCACTCTCTGGACTCACTGCACTGCATCCCCAGTGGTGCCAGTGCACTCTCTGGACTCAATGCACTGCATCCCCAGTGGTGCCAGTGCACTCTCTGGACTCACTGCACTGCATCCCCAGTGGTGCCAGTGCAATCTCTGCACTCACTGTACTGCATCACCAGTGGTGCCAGTGCACTCTCTGGACTCACTGCAGTGCATCCCCAGTGGTGCCAGTGCACTCTCTGGACTCACTGTACTGCATCACCAGTGGTGCCAGTGCACTCTCTGGACTCACTGCAGTGCATTCCCAGTGGTGCCAGTGCACTCTTTGGACTCACTGCACTGCAGCCCCATTGGTGCCAGTGCACTCTCTGGACTCACTGCACTACATCACAGGTGGTGCCAGTGCACTCTCTGGACTCACTGCACTGCATCCCCAGTGGTGCCAGTGCACTCTCTGGACTCACTGCAGTGCATCCCCAGTGGTGCCAGTGCACTCTCTGCACTCACTTCTCTGCATTCCCAGTGGTGCCAGTGAAGTCTCTGGACTCACTGCACTGCATCCACAGTGGTGCCAGTGCAATCTCTGGACTCACTGCAGTGCATCACCAGTGGTGCCAGTGCACTCTCTGGACTCACTGCACTGCATCCCCAGTGGTGCAAGTGCACTCTCTCGAGTCACTGCACTACATCCCCAGTGGTGCCAGTGCACTCACTGGACTCGCTGTACTGCATCATCTGTGGTGCCAGTGCACTCTCTGGACTCACTGCAATGCATCCCCAGTGGTGCCAGTGCACTCTCTGGACTCACTGCACTGCATCCCCAGTGGTGCCAGTGCACTCTCTGGACTCACTGCACTGTATCCCCAGTGGTGCCAGTGCACTCACTGGATTCACTGCAGTGCATCCCCAGTGGTGCCAGTGCACTCTCTGGACTCACTGCACTGCATCCCCAGTGGTGCCAGTGCACTCTGTGGACTCACTGCACTGCATCCCCAGTGGTGCCAGTGCACTCTCTGGACTCACTGCAGTGCATCCCCAGTGGTGCCAGTGCACTCTCTGGACTCACTGCACTGCATCCCCAGTGGTGCCAGTGCAGTCTCTGGAGTAACTGCAGTGCATCCCCACTGGTGCCAAAGCACTCTCTGGACTGCCGGCACCGCATCCCCAGTGGTGCCAGTGCACTCTCTGGACTCACTGCACTGCATCCGCAGTGGTGCCAGTGCACTCTCTGGAGTCACAGCACTGCATCCCCAGTGGTGCCAGTGCACTCTCTGGACTCACTGCACCGCATCCCCAGTGGTGCCAGTGCACTCTCTGGACTCACTGAAGTGCATTCTCAGTGGTGCCAGTGCACTCTCTGGACTCACTGCACTGCATCCCCAGTGGTGCCAGTACACTCACTGGACTCACTGCACTGCATCCCCAGTGGTGCCAGTGCACTCTCTGGACTCACTAAACTGCATCACCAGTGGTGCCTCTGCACTCTCTGGACTCACTGCACTGCTTCCCCAGTGGTGCCAGTGCACTCACTGGACTCACTGCAGTGCATCCCCACTGGTGCCAGTGCACTCTCTGGGCTCACTGCAGTGCATCCCCAGTGGTGCCAGTGCACTCTCTGGACTCACTGCACTGCATCCCCAGTGGTGCCTGTGCGCTCTCTGGAGTCACAGCACTGCATCCCCAGTGGTGCCAGTGCAATCTCTGGACTCACTGCACTGCATCCCCAGTGGTGCCAGTGCACTCTCTGGACTCACTGAAGTGCATTCTCAGTGGTGCCAGTGCACTCTCTGGACTCACTGCACTGCATCCCCAGTGGTGCCAGTGCACTCTCTGGACTCACTGAACTGCATCCCCAGTGGTGCCAGTGCACTCTCTGGACTCACTGCACTGCATCCCCAGTGCTGCCAGTGCACTCTCTGGACTCACTGCACTGCATCCCTAGTGGTGCCACTGCACTCTCTGGACTCACTGCACTGCTTCCCCAGTGGTGCCAGTGCACTCTCTGGACTCACTGCACTGCATCCCCAGTGGTGCCAGTGCACTCACTGGACTCACTGCAGTGCATCCCCACTGGTGCCAGTGCACTCTCTGGACTCACTGCACTGCATCCCCAGTGGTGCCAGTGCACTCTCTGGACTCACTGCACTGCATCCCCAGTGGTTCCAGCGCACTCTCTGGACTCACTGCACTGCATCCCCAGTGGTGCTAGTGCACTCTGTGGACTCACTGCAGTGCATCCCCAGTGGTGCCAGTGCACTCTCTGGACTCACTGAAGTGCATTCTCAGTGGTGCCAGTGCACTCTCTGGACTCACTTCAGTGCATCCCCAGTGGTGCCAGTACACTCTCTGGACTCACTGCAGTGCATCCCCAGTGGTGCCAGTGCACTCTCTGGACTCACTGCACTGCATCCCCAGTGGTGCCAGTGCACTCACTGGATTCACTGCACTGCATCCCCAGTGGTGCCAGTGCACTCTCTGGACTCACTGCACTGCATCCCCAGTGGTGCCAGTGCACTCTCTGGACTCACTGTACTGCATCCCCAGTGGTGACAGTGCACTCTCTGGACTCACTGCAGTGCATCCCCAGTGGTGCCAGTGCACTCTCTGGACTCACTGCAGTGCATCTCCAGTGGTGCCAGTGCACTCTCCGGACTCACTGCACTGCATCCCCAGTGGTGCCAGTGCAGTCTCTGGAGTAACTGCAGTGCATCCCCACTGGTGCCAAAGCACTCTCTGGACTCACTGCAGTGCATCCCCAGTGGTGCCACTGCACTCTCTGGACTCACTGCAGTGCATCCCCAGTGGTGCCAGTGCACTCTCTGTACTCACTGAAGTGCATTCTCAGTGGTGCCAGTGCACTCTCTGGACTCACTGCAGTGCATCCCCAGTGGTGCCAGTACACTCACTGGACTCACTGCACTGCATCCCCAGTGGTGCCAGTGCACTCTCTGGACTCACTGCAGTGCATCCCCAGTGGTGCCACTGCACTCTCTGGACTCACTGCACTGCTTCCCCAGTGGTGCCAGTGCACTCACTGGACTCACTGCAGTGCATCCCCACTGGTGCCAGTGCACTCTCTGGGCTCACTGCAGTGCATCCCCAGTGGTGCCAGTGCACTCTCTGGACTCACTGCACTGCATCCCCAGTGGAGCCAGTGCGCTCTCTGGAGTCACAGCACTGCATCCCCATTGGTGCCAAATCACTCTCTGGACTCCCAGCACCGCATCCCCAGTGGTGCCAGTGCACTCTCTGGACTCACTGTACTGCATACCACTGGTGCCAGTGCACTCTGTGGACTCACTGCAGTGCATCCCCAGTGGTGCCAGTGCACTCTCTGGACTCACTGCACTGCATGCCCAGTGGTGCCAGTGCACTCTCTGCACTCCCAGCACTGCATCCCCATTGGTGCCAAAGCACTCTCTGGTCTCCCAGCACCGCATCCCCAGTGGTGCCAGTGCACTCTCTGGACTCACTGTACTGCATCCCCAGTGGTGACAGTGCACTCTCTGGACTCACTGCACTGCATCCCCAGTGGCGCCAGTGCACTCTCTGGACTCACTGCAGTGCATCCCCAGTGGTTACAGTGCACTCTCTGGACTCACTGCACTGAAGCCCCAGTGGTGCCAGTGCACTCTCTGGACTCACTGCACTGCATCCCCAGTGGTGCCAGTGCACTCTCTGGACTCACTTCAGGGCATCCCCAGTGGTGCCAGTGCACTGTCTGGACTCACTGCAGTGCATCCCCAGTGGTGCCAGTGCACTCTCTGGACTCACTGTACTGCACCCCCAGTGGTGCCAGTGCACTCACTGGACTCAATGCACTGCATCCCCAGTGGTGCCAGTGCACTCTCTGGACTCACTGCACTGCATCCCCAGTGGTGCCAGTGCAATCTCTGCACTCACTGTAGTGCATCCCCACTGGTGCCAGTGCACTCTCTAGACTCACTGCTGTGCATCCCCAGTGGTGCCAGTGCACTCTCTGGACTCACTGTACTGCATCACCAGTGGTGCCAGTGCACTCTCTGGACTCACTGCAGTGCATTCCCAGTGGTGCCAGTGCACTCTTTGGACTCACTGCACTGCAGCCCCATTGGTGCCAGTGCACTCTCTGTACTCACTGCACTGCATCACAGGTGGTGCCAGTGCACTCTCTGGACTCACTGCACTGCATCCCCAGTGGTGCCAGTGCACTCTCTGGACTCACTGCACCGCATCCCCAGTGGTGCCAGTGCACTCTCTGCACTCACTTCTCTGCATTCCCAGTGGTGCCAGTGAAGTCTCTGGACTCACTGCACTACATCCACAGTGGTGCCAGTGCAATCTCTGGACTCACTGCAGTGCATCACCAGTGGTGCCAGTGCACTCTCTGGACTCACTGCACTGCATCCCCAGTGGTGCCAGTGCAATCTCTGGACTCACTGCAGTGCACCCCAGTGGTGCCAGTGCACTCTCTGGACTCACTGCACTGCATCCCCAGTGGTGCAAGTGCACTCTCTCGAGTCACTGCACTACATCCCTAGTGGTGCCAGTGCACTCACTGGACTCACTGTACTGCATCATCTGTGGTGCCAGTGCACTCTCTGGACTCACTGCACTGCATCCCCAGTGGTGACAGTGCACTCTCTGGACTCACTGCAGTGCATCCCCAGTGGTGACAGTGCACTCTCTGGACTCACTGCAGTGCATCCCCAGTGGTGCCAGTGCACTCTCTGGACTCACTGCAGTGCATCCCCAGTGGTGCCAGTGCACTCTCTGGACTCACTGCACTGTATCCCCAGTGGTGCCAGTGCACTCACTGGATTCACTGCAGTGCATCCCCAGTGGTGCCAGTGCACTCTCTGGACTCACTGCACTGCATCCCCAGTGGTGCCAGTGCACTCTCTGGACTCACTGCAATGCATCCCCAGTGGTGCCAGTGCACTCTCTGGACTCACTGCACTGCATCCCCAGTGGTGCCAGTGCAGTCTCTGGAGTAACTGCAGTGCATCCCCACTGGTGCCAAAGCACTCTCTGGACTCCCGGCACCGCATCCCCAGTGGTGCCAGTGCACTCTCTGGACTCACTGCACTGCATCCCCAGTGGTGCCAGTGCACTCTCTGGAGTCACAGCACTGCATCCCCAGTGGTGCCAGTGCACTCTCTGGACTCACTGAAGTGCATCCCCAGTGGTGCCAGTGCACTCTCTGGACTCACTGAAGTGCATTCTCAGTGGTGCCAGTGCACTCTCTGGACTCACTGCACTGCATCCCCAGTGGTGCCAGTGCACTCTCTGGACTCACTGCACTGCATCACCAGTGGTGCCTCTGCACTCTCTGGACTCACTGCACTGCTTCCACAGTGGTGCCAGTGCAATCTCTGGACTCACTGCACTGCATCCCCAGTGGTGCCAGTGCACTCTCTGGACTCACTGAAGTGCATTCTCAGTGGTGCCAGTGCACTCTCTGGACTCACTGCACTGCATCCCCAGTGGTGCCAGTGCAGTCTCTGGACTCACTGAACTGCATCCCCAGTGCTGCCAGTGCACTCTCTGGACTCACTGCACTGCATCCCCAGTACTGCCAGTGCACTCTCTGGACTCACTGCACTGCATCCCTAGTGGTGCCAGTGCACTCACTGGACTCACTGCAGTGCATCCCCAGTGGTGCCAGTGCACTCTCTGGACTCACTGCAGTGCATCCCCAGTGGTGCCAGTGCACTCTCTGGACTCACTGCACTGCTTCCCCAGTGGTGCCAGTGCACTCTCTGGACTCACTGAACTGCATCCCCAGTGGTGCCAGTGTACTCTCTGGACTCACTGCACTGCATCCCCAGTGCTGCCAGTGCACTCTCTGGACTCACTGCACTGCATCCCTAGTGGTGCCACTGCACTCTCTGGACTCACTGCAGTGCATCCCCAGTGGTGCCAGTGCACTCTCTGGACTCACTGTACTGCACCCCCAGTGGTGCCAGTGCACTCACTGGACTGACTGCACTGCATCCCCAGTGGTGCCAGTGCACTCTCTGGACTCACTGCACTGCATCCCCACTGGTGCCAGTGTACTCTCTGGACTCACTGCAGTGCATCCCCAGTGGTGCCAGTGCACTCCCTGGACTCACTGCACTGCATCCCCACTGGTGCCAGTGCACTCTCTGGACTCACTGAAGTGCATCCCCAGTTGTGCCAGTGCACTCTCTGGACTCAATGCACTGCATCCCCAGTGGTGCCAGTGCACTCTCTGGACTCACTGCACTGCATCCCCAGTGGTGCCAGTGCACTCTCTGGACTCACTGTACTGCATCACCAGTGGTGCCAGTGCACTCTCGGGACTCACTGCAGTGCATCCCCAGTGGTGCCAGTGCACTCTCTGGACTCACTGTACTGCATCACCAGTGGTGCCAGTGCACTCTCTGGACTCACTGCACTGCATTCCCAGTGGTGCCAGTGCACTCTTTGGACTCACTGCCCTGCAGCCCCATTGGTGCCAGTGCACTCTCTGTACTCACTGCACTGCACACAGGTGGTGCCAGTGCACTCTCTGGACTCACTGCACTGCATCCCCAGTGGTGCCAGTGCACTCTCTGGACTCACTGCACTGCATCCCCAGTGGTGCCAGTGCACTCTCTGCACTCACTTCTCTGCATTCCCAGTGGTGCCAGTGAAGTCTCTGGACTCACTGCACTACATCCACAGTGGTGCCAGTGCAATCTCTGGACTCACTGCAGTGCATCACCAGTGGTGCCAGTGCACTCTCTGGACTCACTGCACTGCATCCCCAGTGGTGCCAGTGCACTCTCTGGACTCACTGCACTGCATCCCCAGTGGTGCCAGTGCACTCTCTGGACTCACTGCACTGCATCCCCAGTGGTGCCAGTGCACTCTCTGGACTCACTGCACTGTATCCCCAGTGGTGCCAGTGCACTCACTGGATTCACTGCAGTGCATCCCCAGTGGTGCCAGTGCACTCTCTGGACTCACTGCACTGCATCCCCAGTGGTGCCAGTGCACTCTGTGGACTCACTGCACTGCATCCCCAGTGGTGCCAGTGCACTCTCTGGACTCACTGCACTGCATCCCCAGTGGTGCCAGTGCACTCTCTGGACTCACTGCACTGCATCCCCAGTGGTGCAAGTGCACTCTCTCGAGTCACTGCACTACATCCCCAGTGGTGCCAGTGCACTCACTGGACTCACTGTACTGCATCATCTGTGGTGCCAGTGCACTCTCTGGACTCACTGCAATGCATCCCCAGTGCTGCCAGTGCACTCTCTGGACTCACTGCACTGCATCCCTAGTGGTGCCACTGCACTCTCTGGACTCACTGCATTGCTTCCCCAGTGGTGCCAGTGCACTCTCTGGACTCACTGCACTGCATCCCCAGTGGTGCCAGTGCACTCACTGGACTCACTGTACTGCATCCCCAGTGGTGCCAGTGCACTCTCTGGACTCACTGCACTGCATCCCCAGTGGTGCCAGTGCACTCTCTGGACTCACTGCACTGCATCCCCAGTGGTTCCAGCGCACTCTCTGGACTCACTGCACTGCATCCCCAGTGGTGCTAGTGCACTCTGTGGACTCACTGCAGTGCATCCCCAGTGGTGCCAGTGCACTCTCTGGACTCACTGAAGTGCATTCTCAGTGGTGCCAGTGCACTCTCTGGACTCACTTCAGTGCATCCCCAGTGGTGCCAGTACACTCTCTGGACTCACTGCAGTGCATCCCCAGTGGTGCCAGTGCACTCTCTGGACTCACTGCAGTGCATCCCCAGTGGAGCCAGTGCACTCTCTGGACTCACTGCAGTGCATCCGCAGTGGTGCCATTGCACTCTCTGGACTCACTGCACTGCATCTCCAGTGGTGCCAGTGCACTCTCTGGACTCACTGCACTGCATCCCCAGTGCTGCCAGTGCACTCTCTGGACTCACTGCACTGCATCCCCAGTGGTGCTAGTGCACTGTGTGGACTCACTGCACTGCATCCCCAGTGGTGCCAGTGCGCTCTCTGGACTCACTGCAGTGCATCCCCAGTGGTGCCAGTGCACTCTCAGGACTCACTGCACTGCATCCCCAGTGGTGCCAGTGCACTCTCTGCACTCACTGCACTGCATCCCCAGTAGTGACAGTGCACTCTCTGGACTCACTGCAGTGCATCCCCAGTGGTGCCAGTGCACTCTCTGGACTCACTGCACTGCATCCCCAGTGGTGCCAGTGCACTCTCTGGACTCACTGCAACTGCATCCCCAGTGGTGCCAGTGCACTCTGTGGACTCACTGTACTGCATCCCCAGTGGTGACAGTGCAATCTCTGGACTCACTGCAGTGCATCCCCAGTGGTGCCAGTGCACTCTCTGGACTCACTGCAGTGCATCCCCAGTGGTGCCAGTGCACTCTCTGGACTCACTGCACTGCATCCCCAGTGGTGCCAGTGCAGTCTCTGGTGTAACTGCAGTGCATCCCCACTGGTGCCAAAGCACTCTCTGGACTCACTGCAGTGCATCCCCAGTGGTGCCAGTGCACTCTCTGGACTCATTGAAGTGCATTCTCAGTGGTGCCAGTGCACTCTCTGGACTCACTGCAGTGCATCCCCAGTGGTGCCAGTACACTCACTGGACTCACTGCACTGCATCCCCAGTGGTGCCAGTGCACTCTCTGGACTCACTGCAATGCATCCCCAGTGGTGCCACTGCACTCTCTGGACTCACTGCACTGCTTCCCCAGTGGTGCCAGTGCACTCACTGGACTCACTACACTGCATCCCCACTGGTGCCAGTGCACTCTCTGGGCTCACTGCAGTGCATCCCCAGTGGTGCCAGTGCACTCTCTGGACTCACTGCACTGCATCCCCAGTGGAGCCAGTGCGCTCTCTGGAGTCACAGCACTGCATCCCCAGTGGTGCCAGTGCAATCTCTGGACTCACTGCACTGCATCCCCAGTGGTGCCAGTGCACTCTCTGGACTCACTGCACTGCATCCCCGGTGGTGCCAGTGCAGTCTCTGGAGTAACTGCACTGCATCCCCATTGGTGCCAAAGCACTCTCTGGACTCCCAGCACCGCATCCCCAGTGGTGCCAGTGCACTCTCTGGACTCACTGCACTGCATGCCCAGTGGTGCCAGTGCACTCTCTGGACTCCCAGCACTGCATCCCCATTGGTGCCAAAGCACTCTCTGGACTCCCAGCACCGCATCCCCAGTGGTGCCAGTGCACTCTCTGGACTCACTGTACTGCATCCCCAGTGGTGACAGTGCACTCTCTGGACTCACTGCACTGCATCCCCAGTGGTGCCAGTGCACTCTCTGGACTCACTGCAGTGCATCCCCAGTGGTGCCAGTGCACTCTCTGGACTCAATGCACTGCATCCCCAGTGGTGCCAGTGCACTCTCTGGACTCACTGCACTGCATCCCCAGTGGTGCCAGTGCAATCGCTGCGCTCACTGTACTGCATCACCAGTGGTGCCAGTGCACTCTCTGGACTCACTGCAGTGCATCCCCAGTGGTGCCAGTGCACTCTCTGGACTCACTGTACTGCATCACCAGTGGTGCCAGTGCACTCTCTGGACTCACTGCAGTGCATTCCCAGTGGTGCCAGTGCACTCTTTGGACTCACTGTACTGCATCCCCAGTGGTGCCAGTGCACTCTCTGGACTCACTGCACTACATCACAGGTGGTGCCAGTGCACTCTCTGGACTCACTGCACTGCATCCCCAGTGGTGCCAGTGCACTCTCTGGACTCACTGCAGTGCATCCCCAGTGGTGCCAGTGCACTCTCTGCACTCACTTCTCTGCATTCCCAGTGGTGCCAGTGAAGTCTCTGGACTCACTGCACTGCATCCACAGTGGTGCCAGTGCAATCTCTGGACTCACTGCAGTGCATTACCAGTGGTGCCAGTGCACTCTCTGGACTCACTGCACTGCATCCCCAGTGGTGCAAGTGCACTCTCTCGAGTCACTGCACTACATCCCCAGTGGTGCCAGTGCACTCACTGGACTCACTGTACTGCATCATCTGTGGTGCCAGTGCACTCTCTGGACTCACTGCAATGCATCCCCAGTGGTGCCAGTGCACTCTCTGGACTCACTGCACTGCATCCCCAGTGGTGCCAGTGCACTCTCTGGACTCACTGCACTGTATCCCCAGTGGTGCCAGTGCACTCACTGGATTCACTGCAGTGCATCCCCAGTGGTGCCAGTGCACTCTCTGGACTCACTGCACTGCATCCCCAGTGGTGCCAGTGCACTCTGTGGACTCACTGCAGTGCATCCCCAGTGGTGCCAGTGCACTCTCTGGACTCACTGCAGTGCATCCCCAGTGGTGCCAGTGCACTCTCTGGACTCACTGCACTGCATCCCCAGTGGTGCCAGTGCAGTCTCTGGAGTAACTGCAGTGCATCCCCACTGGTGCCAAAGCACTCTCTGGACTCCCGGCACCGCATCCCCAGTGGTGCCAGTGCACTCTCTGGACTCACTGCACTGCATCCCCAGTGGTGCCAGTGCACTCTCTGGAGTCACAGCACTGCATCCCCAGTGGTGCCAGTGCACTCTCTGGACTCACTGCACTGCATCCCCAGTGGTGCCAGTGCACTCTCTGGACTCACTGAAGTGCATTCTCAGTGGTGCCAGTGCACTCTCTGGACTCACTGCACTGCATCCCCAGTGGTGCCAGTACACTCACTGGACTCACTGCACTGCATCCCCAGTGGTGCCAGTGCACTCTCTGGACTCACTAAACTGCATCACCAGTGGTGCCTCTGCACTCTCTGGACTCACTGCACTGCTTCCCCAGTGGTGCCAGTGCACTCACTGGACTCACTGCAGTGCATCCCCACTGGTGCCAGTGCACTCTCTGGGCTCACTGCAGTGCATCCCCAGTGGTGCCAGTGCACTCTCTGGACTCACTGCACTGCATCCCCAGTGGTGCCTGTGCGCTCTCTGGAGTCACAGCACTGCATCCCCAGTGGTGCCAGTGCAATCTCTGGACTCACTGCACTGCATCCCCAGTGGTGCCAGTGCACTCTCTGGACTCACTGAAGTGCATTCTCAGTGGTGCCAGTGCACTCTCTGGACTCACTGCACTGCATCCCCAGTGGTGCCAGTGCACTCTCTGGACTCACTGAACTGCATCCCCAGTGGTGCCAGTGCACTCTCTGGACTCACTGCACTGCATCCCCAGTGCTGCCAGTGCACTCTCTGGACTCACTGCACTGCATCCCTAGTGGTGCCACTGCAATCTCTGGACTCACTGCACTGCTTCCCCAGTGGTGCCAGTGCACTCTCTGGACTCACTGCACTGCATCCCCAGTGGTGCCAGTGCACTCACTGGACTCACTGCAGTGCATCCCCACTGGTGCCAGTGCACTCTCTGGACTCACTGCACTGCATCCCCAGTGGTGCCAGTGCACTCTCTGGACTCACTGCACTGCATCCCTAGTGTTTCCAGCGCACTCTCTGGACTCACTGCACTGCATCCCCAGTGGTGCTAGTGCACTCTGTGGACTCACTGCAGTGCATCCCCAGTGGTGCCAGTGCACTCTCTGGACTCACTGAAGTGCATTCTCAGTGGTGCCAGTGCACTCTCTGGACTCACTTCAGTGCATCCCCAGTGGTGCCAGTACACTCTCTGGACTCACTGCAGTGCATCCCCAGTGGTGCCAGTGCACTCTCTGGACTCACTGCACTGCATCCCCAGTGGTGCCAGTGCACTCACTGGATTCACTGCACTGCATCCCCAGTGGTGCCAGTGCACTCTCTGGACTCACTGCACTGCATCCCCAGTGGTGCCAGTGCACTCTGTGGACTCACTGTACTGCATCCCCAGTGGTGACAGTGCACTCTCTGGACTCACTGCAGTGCATCCCCAGTGGTGCCAGTGCACTCTCTGGACTCACTGCAGTGCATCTCCAGTGGTGCCAGTGCACTCTCCGGACTCACTGCACTGCATCCCCAGTGGTGCCAGTGCAGTCTCTGGAGTAACTGCAGTGCATCCCCACTGGTGCCAAAGCACTCTCTGGACTCACTGCAGTGCATCCCCAGTGGTGCCACTGCACTCTCTGGACTCACTGCAGTGCATCCCCAGTGGTGCCAGTGCACTCTCTGGACTCATTGAAGTGCATTCTCAGTGGTGCCAGTGCACTCTCTGGACTCACTGCAGTGCATCCCCAGTGGTGCCAGTACACTCACTGGACTCACTGCACTGCATCCCCAGTGGTGCCAGTGCACTCTCTGGACTCACTGCAGTGCATCCCCAGTGGTGCCACTGCACTCTCTGGACTCACTGCAGTGCATCTGAATTGGTGCCAGTGCACTCACTGGACTCACTGCACTGCATCCCCACTGGTGCCAGTGCACTCTCTGGGCTCACTGCAGTGCATCCCCAGTGGTGCCAGTGCACTCTCTGGACTCACTGCACTGCATCCCCAGTGGAGCCAGTGCGCTCTCTGGAGTCACAGCACTGCATCCCCATTGGTGCCAAATCACTCTCTGGACTCCCAGCACCGCATCCCCAGTGGTGCCAGTGCACTCTCTGGACTCACTGCACTGCATGCCCAGTGGTGCCAGTGCACTCTCTGGACTCACTGTACTGCATACCA
Organism: Anser brachyrhynchus; assembly: GCF_964034855.1. Taxonomy (NCBI): domain Eukaryota; kingdom Metazoa; phylum Chordata; class Aves; order Anseriformes; family Anatidae; genus Anser; species Anser brachyrhynchus. Next base: position 4,224 of record NW_027663769.1, on the reverse strand, counting down.
CTGGTGCCAGTGCACTCTGTGGACTCACTGCAGTGCATCCCCAGTGGTGCCAGTGCACTCTCTGGACTCACTGCACTGCATGCCCAGTGGTGCCAGTGCACTCTCTGCACTCCCAGCACTGCATCCCCATTGGTGCCAAAGCACTCTCTGGTCTCCCAGCACCGCATCCCCAGTGGTGCCAGTGCACTCTCTGGACTCACTGTACTGCATCCCCAGTGGTGCCAGTGCACTCTCTGGACTCACTGCACTGCATCCCCAGTGGTGCCAGTGCACTCTCTGGACTCACTGCAGTGCATCCCCAGTGGTGACAGTGCACTCTCTGGACTCACTGCACTGAAGCCCCAGTGGTGCCAGTGCACTCTCTGGACTCACTGCACTGCATCCCCAGTGGTGCCAGTGCACTCTCTGGACTCACTGCAGGGCATCCCCAGTGGTGCCAGTGCACTCTCTGGACTCACTGCAGTGCATCCCCAGTGGTGCCAGTGCACTCTCTGGACTCACTGTACTGCACCCCCAGTGGTGCCAGTGCACTCACTGGACTCAATGCAATGCATCCCCAGTGGTGCCAGTGCACTCTCTGGACTCACTGCACTGCATCCCCAGTGGTGCCAGTGCAATCTCTGCACTCACTGTAGTGCATCCCCACTGATGCCAGTGCACTCTCTGGACTCACTGCAGTGCATCCCCAGTGGTGCCAGTGCACTCTCTGGACTCACTGTACTGCATCACCAGTGGTGCCAGTGCACTCTCTGGACTCTCTGCACTGCATTCCCAGTGGTGCCAGTGCACTCTTTGGACTCACTGCACTGCAGCCCCATTGGTGCCAGTGCACTCTCTGTACTCACTGCACTGCATCACAGGTGGTGCCAGTGCACTCTCTGGACTCACTGCACTGCATCCCCAGTGGTGCCAGTGCACTCTCTGGACTCACTGCACTGCATCCCCAGTGGTGCCAGTGCACTCTCTGCACTCACTTCTCTGCATTCCCAGTGGTGCCAGTGAAGTCTCTGGACTCACTGCACTACATCTACAGTGGTGCCAGTGCAATCTCTGGACTCACTGCAGTGCATCACCAGTGGTGCCAGTGCACTCTCTGGACTCACTGCACTGCATCCCCAGTGGTGCCAGTGCAATCTCTGGACTCACTGCAGTGCACCCCAGTGGTGCCAGTGCACTCTCTGGACTCACTGCACTGCATCCCCAGTGGTGCAAGTGCACTCTCTCGAGTCACTGCACTACATCCCCAGTGGTGCCAGTGCACTCACTGGACTCACTGTACTGCATCATCTGTGGTGCCAGTGCACTCTCTGGACTCACTGCAATGCATCCCCAGTGGTGCCAGTGCACTCTCTGGACTCACTGCACTACATCCCCAGTGGTGCCAGTGCACTCTCTGGACTCACTGCACTGTATCCCCAGTGGTGCCAGTGCACTCACTGGATTCACTGCAGTGCATCCCCAGTGGTGCCAGTGCACTCTCTGGACTCACTGCACTGCATCCCCAGTGGTGCCAGTGCACTCTGTGGACTCACTGCACTGCATCCCCAGTGGTGACAGTGCACTCTCTGGACTCACTGCAGTGCATCCCCAGTGGTGCCAGTGCACTCTCTGGACTCACTGCACTGCATCCACAGTGGTGCCAGTGCAGTCTCTGGAGTAACTGCAGTGCATCCCCACTGGTGCCAAAGCACTCTCTGGACTCCCGGCACCGCATCCCCAGTGGTGCCAGTGCACTCTCTGGACTCACTGCACTGCATCCCCAGTGGTGCCAGTGCACTCTCTGGAGTCACAGCACTGCATCCCCAGTGGTGCCAGTGCACTCTCTGGACTCACTGAAGTGCATCCCCAGTGGTGCCAGTGCACTCTCTGGACTCACTGAAGTGCATTCTCAGTGGTGCCAGTGCACTCTCTGGACTCACTGCACTGCATCCCCAGTGGTGCCAGTGCACTCTCTGGACTCACTAAACTGCATCACCAGTGGTGCCTCTGCACTCTCTGGACTCACTGCACTGCTTCCACAGTGGTGCCAGTGCACTCACTGGACTCACTGCAGTGCATCCCCAGTGGTGCCAGTGCACTCTCTGGGCTCACTGCAGTGCATCCCCAGTGGTGCCAGTGCACTCTCTGGACTCACTGCACTGCATCCCCAGTGGTGCCACTGCACTCTCTGGACTCACTGCACTGCATCCCCAGTGGTGCCAGTGCAATCTCTGGACTCACTGCACTGCATCCCCAGTGGTGCCAGTGCACTCTCTGGACTCACTGCACTGCATCCCCAGTGCTGCCAGTGCACTCTCTGGACTCACTGCAGTGCATCCCCAGTGGTGCCAGTGCACTCTCTGGACTCACTGCACTGCATCCCCAGTGGTGCCAGTGCACTCTCTGGACTCACTGCACTGCTTCCCCAGTGGTGCCAGTGCACTCTCTGGACTCACTGAACTGCATCCCCAGTGGTGCCAGTGCACTCTCTGGACTCACTGCACTGCATCCCCAGTGCTGCCAGTGCACTCTCTGGACTCACTGCACTGCATCCCTAGTGGTGCCACTGCACTCTCTGGACTCACTGCAGTGCATCCCCAGTGGTGCCAGTGCACTCTCTGGACTCACTGTACTGCACCCCCAGTGGTGCCAGTGCACTCACTGGACTGACTGCACTGCATCCCCAGTGGTGCCAGTGCACTCTGTGGACTCACTGCACTGCATCCCCACTGGTGCCAGTGTACTCTCTGGACTCACTGCAGTGCATCCCCAGTGGTGCCAGTGCACTCTCTGGACTCACTGCACTACATCCCCAGTGGTGCCAGTGCACTCTCTGGACTCACTGAAGTGCATCCCCAGTTGTGCCAGTGCACTCTCTGGACTCAATGCACTGCATCCCCAGTGGTGCCAGTGCACTCTCTGGACTCACTGCACTGCTTCCCCAGTGGTGCCAGTGCAATCTCTGCACTCACTGTAGTGCATCCCCAGTGGTGCCAGTGCACTCTCTGGACTCACTGCAGTGCATCCCCAGTGGTGCCAGTGCACTCTCTGGACTCACTGCACTGCATCCCCAGTGGTGCCAGTGCACTCTCTGCACTCACTTCTCGGCATTCCCAGTGGTGCCAGTGAAGTCTCTGGACTCACTGCACTGCATCCCCAGTGGTGCCAGTGCAATCTCTGGACTCACTGCAGTGCACCCCAGTGGTGCCAGTGCACTCTCTGGACTCACTGCACTGCATCCCCAGTGGTGCAAGTGCACTCTCTCGAGTCACTGCACTACATCCCCAGTGGTGCCAGTGCACTCACTGGACTCACTGTACTGCATCATCTGTGGTGCCAGTGCACTCTCTGGACTCACTGCAATGCATCCCCAGTGGTGCCAGTGCACTCTCTGGACTCACTGCACTACATCCCCAGTGGTGCCAGTGCACTCTCTGGACTCACTGCACTGTATCCCCAGTGGTGCCAGTGCACTCACTGGATTCACTGCAGTGCATCCCCAGTGGTGCCAGTGCACTCTCTGGACTCACTGCACTGCATCCCCAGTGGTGCCAGTGCACTCTGTGGACTCACTGCACTGCATCCCCAGTGGTGACAGTGCACTCTCTGGACTCACTGCAGTGCATCCCCAGTGGTGCCAGTGCACTCTCTGGACTCACTGCACTGCATCCACAGTGGTGCCAGTGCAGTCTCTGGAGTAACTGCAGTGCATCCCCACTGGTGCCAAAGCACTCTCTGGACTCCCGGCACCGCATCCCCAGTGGTGCCAGTGCACTCTCTGGACTCACTGCACTGTATCCCCAGTGGTGCCAGTGCACTCTCTGGAGTCACAGCACTGCATCCCCAGTGGTGCCAGTGCACTCTCTGGACTCACTGAAGTGCATCCCCAGTGGTGCCAGTGCACTCTCTGGACTCACTGAAGTGCATTCTCAGTGGTGCCAGTGCACTCTCTGGACTCACTGCACTGCATCCCCAGTGGTGCCAGTGCACTCTCTGGACTCACTAAACTGCATCACCAGTGGTGCCTCTGCACTCTCTGGACTCACTGCACTGCTTCCACAGTGGTGCCAGTGCACTCACTGGACTCACTGCAGTGCATCCCCAGTGGTGCCAGTGCACTCTCTGGGCTCACTGCAGTGCATCCCCAGTGGTGCCAGTGCACTCTCTGGACTCACTGCACTGCATCCCCAGTGGTGCCACTGCACTCTCTGGACTCACTGCACTGCATCCCCAGTGGTGCCAGTG